>NW_020837956.1:4318026-4452143 GCF_003676395.1 Aethalodelphis obliquidens
GTGTGTGTGTGTGTGTGTGTGTGTGTGTGTGTGTGTGTGTGTGTGTGTGTGTGTGTGTGTGTGTGTGTGTGTGTGTGTGTGTGTGTGTGTGTGTGTGTGTGTGTGTTTTGTTTTGACCTGTTGAGCTTGAGATACTTGTGAGATACTTAAGTAGAGTAGGCATTTGGGATATATGTGATCTAAAGTTCAGGAGAGAGGTTTGGTCTAGAGATAGATTTTGGAGTCATTAAACCTGAAATCTGCCCATCTTTCTCCACTTTCGCAGTCACAACTATAGTCCAGGTCAACATCATCTCTCATCTAGACCACTACAATGGTAGTCTACATGAATGGTACCCCCTACGGTTTGTGTTCTGCACAAACATACACAGTGGCTCTGATAATATCTTCCTAAATTAGTCCCCCTGCATCTATGCCTGATGCTCCTAATTTGTTTTCTATAATATAGCATAATCTTATAAAATGCAAAACTGAAAATGTCCCTTTCTTGCTTAATCCATCAAAGGGACCCTTAGGTCAAAGTCCAAAGGCCTTAACATGGTGTATGAGACTCTGCTTAACTTAGCCCCTGTCTAACATCTCTGGCCTTATCTTTTGCCACTCTCCCTTGTTCTCCCCACTTGAGATGTCTGAATAGGCCATGCTTTCTCCTCCTCCCTCAGGGTCTTTACAAATGCTACTATCTTTGCCTAAAATATTCTTCTTTTCATTCTTACTTGTATGTACATTTCACCTAGCCCTGGCTAACGGCTATCATTCGTATTTCAGCTTAAAAATCTTAAGAGAGACTTCCTCTAACATCCCAGACTACAGAGGGCCCCAAGTTCTTTTCTTCCATAATTGCCTATACTTTTTAATAACATTTGGCACACCTGAGATGGCTCAATACGCATCTTTCCTAACTGACTGAAAGCTCCATAATGGCAGACAAAACAGTTGTCTGTTTTGTTTACTGCTCAAATATTTATTGTCCAGCTCTGCTACTACATAACTGTGACATCTATAAACTGAGATGGTTGAACTTTTGTTCTACAATAATCTAAGTGCTATTAAAAACTGAAATTCAGGGCTTCCCTGGTGGCACAGTGGTTGAGAGTCTGCCTGCCGATGCAGGGGACACGGGTTCATGCCCCGGTCTGGGAAGATCTCACATGCTGTGGAGCGGCTGGGCCCGTGAGCCATGGCCGCTAAGCCTGCGCGTCCGGAGCCTGTGCTCCGCAACGGGAGAGGCCACAACAGTGAGAGGCCGGCGTACTGCAAAAACAAAACAAAACAAAACAAAACTGAAATTCAAATATTACTAGCTTTCCTGTAGATATATACATGGTAAGACCTACCTTTCCTACTTGTATGTACATTTCCAACATGTGTGAGTGTGTGTATAAATTATGTACACATAATTTATGTAAATGAGAGCTTTCTTACATAAAAACACTTTCTTACATAAAAAAATTCATTGAATGCTTATTGATACCTGGTGTTTTACTTGTATTAACTCTTTTAATCTTTGTAACAACTCTACCAGGCAACTGCTATTATCAGTGTCTATTTTATGTGGAAACAGATGCAGAGAGATTAAACAGTGTGCCCACATCACAAATCATGAAGTGGCACAACTGGGATATAAGCTCAGGGAATAATGTGACTCCAGAGCTCATGCTCTTCACTAGTATACTAGTTGCCACCCTACCTAGATTGCTCCATAAGAATAACAACAAAAAAGCTACATACTATCATCAATATATCTGACTCAGTATCTATCAATACATCCTCAACCTAATGCTCTTCCATATGAAGTTAGTCCAAACTAGACAAACCTGTTCAAATACTTCCTGTACATTTCTTTATATGCTTCCTCCTGCTATTCTAAACATCAGGATTGTCTACTCTCCTACCACCAATCAGTCAAAACCCTAATATTTAAGGCCTCACTTAATGACAACTCCTCCATGTAATTCCCACCTGAACTTCTCTTAGGGATTTTCAATCTCTCTCACAATGTTCCAGTTGCATTTATATGTCCTCTTTTTACAGTAGTTATTTGTGTCAACAGCTCAAAAGAAACAATTGACATGAAATCACTTTATAAACACTAAAGTTCTATATTATAAAGTATTTAATCCAGACTAAATAAAAAACCAGAGGAGACTAGGAAACAATGGGTTCAACACACCTAAACAGAATACTTCAAGCAAGTACAACCTGGCTCTAACTAGACAAGAAACACAAAGGTAAAATTATACTCAAATTATACTGCATGATAAGTTTTTTCAATTAAACAAAGGAGACATTTTTTTTCCAAAGGAGACATTTTAATCAAACTATATGGAACAAAAAGTTGAAGGGTGAAATATGATATTCATTAAAAAAAATTTACTGAGCATTAACTTTCAAGTAAAGAATATTATGTTAGACAACTATGTTCCATTCTGCTCTGTGATCTTTTCACTTCCTAAATTTCAGTTCTCTACTTAAGAACTATTTGGAAAATAGTTTTATCACAAAAGGAAACTTTTAAACATTAATTATTTTAATTCCATCTGAACAACATGCTCTTTTGAAGTTGCAATTAAAGAAAGCCTAATGCTAATCCACGTGTATGAAGAACTACTAAAGGAAAAGTTTGAAAAAAACAGAGATAATGAGTTGTTAAAGGTACTGACACACCATTCATAAGCCTCCATTATGACTATAAAATCCACCTCACTCAATCCCACTCATTGGGGAAAGTTCCTACTCTGTGTTCCCACAGTACTAGAATCCATGTCTAGAAGGGTATGTCTCACACTGCAATTATTTACTTTCATGCATCTGATCCTTGTTATTAAACCCAATTTTTTCTCCATGATTTAAGAATGGTCCTAGGTGTACACAATGTAGGTTAGCTTTTGAATATTGGAAAAAGCTAAAGCATTAAAAGTCAAAGCACTAACACTTGACTTGTATATGTGCAACAGAAAGACAATCCCATGACCCTTTCACAATTTTCCAAAGGATCTTTAATAGATTCTTAAAGGCTCTCTTAACTATGAAGAAATAATCAGGGCAAAACAACAGGTTCAGAATTTTGTGACATCTATATACAATCAGTGGACGGCATTAAGTGGCAATAATTTCAGAAGAAATGAAAGTTTTTTGTCAAGATTTTAGGAAAAAAAGACATGACCACTCCCTGAATTAAAATTACCAGGAAGATGATTTTGGGAAGATGGCAGCTGTCGTGGCAGCAAATTCTTTTTTTATTTTTTAAAATTTTTTTATTTTTATTTTTTGCTGTACATGGGCCTCTCACTGTTGTGGCCTCTCCTGTTGCAGAGCACAGGCTCCGGACGCACAGGCTCAGCGGCCATGGCTCAGGGCCCAGCCGCTCCGCGGCACGTGAGATCTTCCCGGACTGGGGCATGAAACCATGTCCCCTGCATCGGCAGGTGGACTCTCAACCACTGCGCCACCAGGGAAGCCCGGCAGCAAATTTTTGATTCCTTGCAAATCTTCACATAAAAACAGGCAGAGCAGCTATAGAGCAAACCCCAAACCCATGGGTAATAACTACAATAAAACTATTTAACAAAGTCTCCCTGCAAACCTCAAAATACAAGGACGTAAACAAACCACCAACAGCCCACAGACTTATTTTCTATCAGTGTCTAAGTGAGAGAAAATAGAGGGAAGCAATGAGGTGTCTGAGGAACTTGAGAAGAGAAGCACAAAACAGCCAAAAGGTATTCCCTGGAAAGTACTGAGAGACAGTTTGTGAACAGAAGCTGAAGCTATTCCAAAAGTGGGTAAGTGCAAGGGGTCTACAGTAAGGCCTACAGGCATGGAACAATCTAGTCCCTTTGAGCTCTCAAAACTTGACCTTTGGGGCTCTCTTCCAAGACAGACCCTAGACTTAAGAGGAAGTACTGGGAATAGAAACAAAATTGAGCAGGACAGGGAAAAACAAGATTAAGGAAAGAGGGTCTGGACATAAGTGCCAGAGTAGAAAGAGCCAGAAAATCTCTGAAAGCCATCCACCATTTTTTAAAGGATGGATAAAAACAAAAAACAGAGGACTGTGAAGTTAAAAGAGCTATCGGAACCAAGCCTCCTCCTACAAGTTCAAGAAAACTAGTTTCATAAAAAGAAATGATGAAAAGTGTTGAGGGTTGAATATCATACAAAGTTACAATAAGGAAAGAGAAACAAAAATAGTTAAATTTGGGACTTCCCCAGTGGTCCAGTGGATAAGACCCTGTGCTCCCAATGCAGGGGGCCTGGGTTCGATCCCTGGCCAGGGAACTAGATTCCGCATGCATGCCGCAAATAAGAGTTCTCATGCTATAACTAAGAAGCCCGCATGCCTCAACTAAGAAGTCCGCATGCCGCAAATGAAGAAGCCTGCATGTTGCAACAAGGATCCTGCGTGCTACAGCCAAGACCCAGTACAGCCTAAATAAATAAATAAAATAAATATTAAAAGAAAAATAGTTAAATGCAGAGAAGCAGGGCAGAGGGGGAAATGGGAGTTGTTCCATGGGTAAAAGTTTCCATTTCACGAGGTGAATATGTTTTAGAAATCTGCTGTACAACACATTTCCTATAGTTAACAATACTGTATTGTACACTTAAAATTTTAAGAGGGTAGATCTCGTGTTAAATGTTCTTACCACAGTAAAAATAAATAAGTAAATAAAATAAAGATATAAAAGAAAAAACAGGGAATAAAATGATATCCTACAATGAAAGCATGCCAGAAAGATATGCTCACAGGAGAGACAAAAATGAGCTTCTATTTCAAAAAGAGCTTAAAAAAATTATGTAAGACATGAAAAAAAAATCAGAACTAGAAAAGCTCAGGAAAGTGGGGGGGGTGTGTGGTGGTAGTGGTGTGATGAATTGGGAGATTGGGATTGACATGTATACACTGATACGTATAAAATAGATAACTAATAAGAACCTGCTGTATAATAAAATTTAAAAATTAAAAAAAAAAGAGAAGCTCAAAAATAAAGTGACAGAGCTCAAGAAAGAATCTGAAATAAAAGGAAAAAAAACCCACTTCAGAAATGAAGACTTAAAGGAATACAAGAAAAAATAAACATATAAGATAAAGCCTTAAGAGAAACAAAGGGTAAAAAGGAAGAAAACTTAATCAGAAAGAAATAAAGAGGAAGGGAGAGAGCAAAGGTGCAAGCAGGCTAACCACACTGTCTAAGGGCACATACTTGGGTAATAAAACCAAAAAGAAACTTAAGGGATTTTCAAAAAAGTTAGAATAGTGGTTAGGTTTTTTTTTTTTCCTTGCGGTACGCAGGCCTCTCACTGTTGTGGCCTCTCCCGTTGTGGAGCACAGGCTCCGGACGTGCAGGCTCAGTGGCCATGGCTCACAGGCCCAGCCACTCCGTGGCATGTGGGATCTTCCCGGACCGGGGTACGAACCCATGTCCCCTGCATCGGCAGGCCAACTCTAAACCACTGTGCCACCAGGGAAGCCCAGTGGTTAGTTTTTGAAGGAAGGAGTTATGTTTTGGAAGAGGCACTCGAAAGGGCTTCTAAGGTGGCTGGCAAAATTCTATTCCTTAACCTTGAAGATGGTTACATGAGGGTTGGCCTTAGAATAATTCACTAAGCTGCACATTTCTTGTGTGGTTTTCTGCATCTACATTTTATTTTACAGTAAAAAGCATTTTAAAAATTTAGAAAATAAAAAACCATAAATGGTATTAATTTAAAACTTCTAGCTATCAGTAGAAAACATAGTAACAAAAAGCTCTTGGAATAATCTTCAAAATGACTTAAAAAAATTACACGGCAAACTGAGAGACAAGTTTCCCACAGTGTTTCATCATGAAGTTTGGTAAACAGGACAATGAATTAAAAGTCCACCATCTTATTATATAGAACCTACCTGTTCTGCTTTTCACATGTAACACATAGTTTAAAAGTGTTTGACATTTACTTATTCTTAGAATAAATTTCAACTGATACTTAAAATTTGTAAAAGATTTTTTCAGTTAAGAGGTACTCTAAAACTGCGAAGAAAACTCACCTTTGAGACAAGCAAACACGGTCTTCTTAAAAATAAATATAATTAAATTCAACAAACATTCATTGAGCACATGTTATGTATGAGGTGTTTACAATTTAGTTGAAGAGATATGTAACACATATAAGAGGAAGCTATATATAGTAAGTGCTTTGAGAAAGGTACAAAGTAATATGGGTTCAGAAGAAGAAAAGGGCATCCCACCTGCATTAAAATTCGAACCAGACACATCTCATATTCCTCCAATCCATCTTCTACAATACTGGCAGAATAATCTTTCAAAGACCCCAAGTCCCCCTTTTAAAACACTTCACAAAATAACAGTACACAGCAGGCAATTCAAAAGCCTTACAAGAACCAGGCAGGCAACAAACAAGTGAAGCTGGTCTTCTGTAAGACAACAGAGAATTATGGAGACTGCCAAAAGAGGGCAGCTGCTTATAAGCTTCACCCAACCAACCCATGAAACCAATGCTGCCACGATGTTCAATTTTCCAAGGGACAAAAGAACTCTAGATTTTTGTGTGAAATGTACCAATATTTAAGTGTTGGCAAATATGCAAAAAAAATTTTTTTAAATATTCCTGGCCAAACAAAACACAGCTGTAGGTAAAGGTTGCAAACTGTGGCTTACAGGAATGGGTCTGATATTAATATTCCAATAGAGGGTCCCTACTGTCCTCAAAATTGAATAATGGCTGTCTTCCAATTCAAAGGAAAAAAATGAACAATTTTCTCTTATAAAGTTTTCTTCAAACTTTAGCATCTGCTACCATTAGTCTGCTAGCAATAGCAAAAATGCAAGAAAAAGTAGAAAAGGAACATTTGATCGTAGCCTCAAAACAGTTTAATCTTTTTTTGGTTGTGATTGTTTTTATCAAAAGTTGTGCTCATACCCACCATTTTATACTACATAACGTGTTATATGGTCAAATTTTCTATTCCTAAAATTGTTTCTAGATTGTATGATAGAATCAAATATACAAATGTATCTGTTCTTTAGCAAAAGAATGCCATGAGACTCCAGAAAAACCATGGGCCTAATAAAATCTACAATCTTTTTAGTACGGTGGCCTACAAATTCCATAAAAAATCTGGTTCCTGTTTGCACCTATTTCACACCACCCCAAGCTTCCGGAATATACAATGCTCTTTAACTTCTTCATGCTTTTAGATGTATTTTAGGCTCTCCACCCCATGTTTCAGAGAGACTCAAAGTCATCTCTCTAGGAGCCTTCCTTGAATTATACAATTTTTTCCAATCATGCTTCCTTAGCATCCTATTTAGAGCCCTATTATAGAACTTACTTGCTATTTCTGATTATTCATAATTATTTGCTTATCTTTCCAACTCAGCCACTAGACCAGTAGTTTTCAACCTTTTGATGCTATCCCACAATAAGAAGTATATTTTTATAAGAGATCCATGATACTTACATATGTAACGGAAACAAAATGAAATAGCACTTTTACCCTTACCACATACAACACACTGAAATTTTCTATTTGATTGTATTAAGAGATGTTGGTCACAATTTACTATATTGATTCTCTATCATCCATTTAAGAAATATTGTACTAGAATATAAATCCTTGTAGGCAGAACAAAAATACATTCATTTTTATGCTCTACCGCAGACCATAACATTTAGTAAGCAAATGTTTAAATGAATGAAAATAGCAGCATCCTGTACTAGAAAAGTAAAAGACTAATAATAAGGTTTTGAAGTCAAGCAGACCCATCACCTACCAACTTTCTTATGCAATCTCTGACAAATGACCTAACCCCCTTACATCCCAAGGAATAACACCACTTACTTAATTCACTATGACAATAAAGTAGTGGCATTCATGTCACAGAATAGGCATTCTATAAATATTAGTTTGCTCTCTTTACCCTGTATTCTTCCTTACTTTTTCCTGGGAAAGAAGTATCTCATCCTGGCAAATATCCATTTTTCAAAGACTTCAGGTCACAGTACAAAGAATATGAAATTTTAAAATCTGACAGACCTGGGCTCAAACACCCAGGGCTGCATTTATATAACTTCCGTTTCTTTATAATAAAATATGTCCCGCACAGTTGTTTTGGAGAATTAAATTATATACTCATGTGTCTAGTATAATGCCACGCCAGAACATAGTAGGCACCTGATAAAAGGTAGTAATTGTTGCCATGATTATTAATAAATGTTGCTCAATCAGCATAGAGGTAGAATTTAAATTGAACTTTTAAGGATGGAGGAGTTGGACAGAGGCATAGGGCAGGCAGAAGGAACAGTAAAATCTCAATTTACAAGAAATCTCTTCCTGTTTTCCTGTATTTCCTCTTTTAAGATAAACAAACCACAAGGATGTAAGTTTATCAATTTCCTCAATTCTCTACCTCCAAGGTTATATAAAAACTCAAAATAACTGTTCTCTGTGTCAAAATTCTAAGTTAAACATTAAATTATGCTCAGTGGGCTGAACACTATAAAATGTGAAAAGTGTAAATGTATTAATAATACATTTTAGGGATAATTTCAATAAGAGTCCAAAGTAACAGTGCTTTTAGTTAACCCAGTTAAGGAGAAAAAATTAACTGCAATTCTTATTCAACACGTCTTTCAAATCACTTCTTAGAAAAAAACCTCTAAGTAGCAAAAGCACCAAATGCCTCTGAAATACAATCAAGAAGCCAAGAATTTTCTTATACAACCTGCAAACTTTATAAGATACGAAGATAATTAACAATAATTAAACTATTCTGCTAATTAAACAGTAGTACACCTACTTGGAGAGAATCAAAGTAATTTTCCCTTATCCATGTTGGTAGCAAAAAGATGGTTATTTTAATGGTATATATATTTAATCTTTTTGATAACAGCATATTTTCTAAATGGCTACTTAAGAACTTTATTTAGCCTTTTAGGCTTACAGTAATACTATACTTACAACTGTCAGTGAAAAGACCTATGTAGGTGAGGGGATAAATTCTATTTACTTTATGTTCACATCAGGCAGACTCCAAAAGAGTAGAAATGATGTCTCTTGCTCACCACTATATCCTTAGCACTTAAATACAGAAGATGCTCAATGAATATTTGTCCAAGTTTAATGTTTATTTATGGACAAGAAAATTAGATTGAGGGAAATAAAAATATACATGAATTAAAATTAGGTCAAGGCCTTGAGCATGAGCTGTGCTTGGAAACTTGATTCCAAAGAGTATGATTGGGTGGGGAGTGAAACCCAACAAAGACCTCAAACAGGTGATCAACATTTGTCAACATTGTATCAATTTTATGTTCTTAGTATATACCCTAATAAGCTGTGAAGAAAATTGCACTTCACCTCTGTTGTCTTCCTCCCTAAAACTCTAACCCCAGTCTAATCATGAGGAAAATGTTAGATAAATCTCAACTGAGGCACATTCTATAAGATTTCTGACTAGTACTCCTAAAAACTGTCACAATCATCAGAAATAAGAAAAATTTGAGAAACTAGAATTCTGGAACAGAAAAAGGACACTAGGGAAAAACTAATGAAATCTGAATAAAGTATGTAATTTAGTTATAAAGTAGCAATTTTGTTTCCTTAGTTGTGACAACTGTACCACTGTAATGTAAGATGTTAACAATAGGGTAAACTGGGTGAGGTATACTGTACTATCTTGCTATTTTTCTGTAACTGTAAAACTATTCTAAAATTAAATGTTTAAATTTAAAAAGTTAGGGTAAGGGGAATAAGAAATATATGAATCAAAATCCTTTGGAAGTGAATGATGATAAACATTCTTTTGGTTCCTATATATTTGGTAGCACTCTCATAGAGTGGAAATTAAGTTACTGAACAAGTCTACAGTATTAATTATGAAGTCACATATGACCAAAGCAGATGCCCCTTATTCTTGTTTCCCAAAGCATCATTCTTAGGCCTCAACACTTCAATTACTAACTCTATAACAAAAAATTGTAACATTAGCTGTCACCTCTATATTGAATGGATTATCTCACAGCTCTAATCTCTAGTCATTAAAGGTTATATTCACCTTGATATCTCCCACTCACCGAACACTCCAACTAAACTCACTGTCTTCTTGACTATGCTCCCCTTCCAAACCTCCTTCTCAAAGTTACTAATTTGTCCTTTAATAGATCTCTTTCCTTCCCATAGTCAATAATTAGTCCTGCACGCTGCTGTCAAATGAACCTTCCTCAAATAAGGATTTTATCCTATCATGCCCAAGCTTAAATGCCATTTGTTTTTGGCATTAAACTATGCTTAAATTCAAAAGTGATGTTTTCAAGCCCATCCATAATTGGTTATTCCTTTGTACCCTTCACTTACAAAGAAAGACCTTTCCATCCATCTCTCTACCTCATAAGTGCTGCCTTTCCTTTACTCAGAAAATAATCAAATACTCACTAAGCATATAACATATACCTGAGGTGGGGGGAAAAGACTCCTCTGGGTGGTCAAAGACTATAATTTTCTTGGGGTGATAAAACCTAAAAAGATAACAAAGAATATGGGAATTTGTCTTATTCAAGGCTGTAGCCTCAGTTACTGTAACAGTGCCTGGCACATGGTAGGTGCTCAAAAAATATTTATTAAATAAAAACAAGGCAGTATAGAATGCTACAACCCAACAGAATAATATGCTATTAGAGAAAAGAATTTCAGTTGGAGAGGTGGAAGACAGGTCTAAAATTCTATGATTCTAAGGCTAGCAGGGCAATCAAGATTTTAACCAAGCCTCAAGTTTGAGAAGATCTTCAACAGTTAAGAGGATGTGTGCAGGTGCATTTCCAACAGAAAAATGTTGTATCAGCAAACGTAAAAAGTAGTAAATTGTTATACCATGTTGAAGTAGTGAATAATGAACAGTTCCTGTACGTCAGTGGAAGATAAGAAGGGAGAAGACTGGGACCAAAGTTTGAAAAATCTTGAGAAGAAATTTGGTATTATGCTTGATATAAGGTGTTTTGGTTGTTAAAGTGATATAACCTTTAGGAAAATTAATCTAATGGGAGTAACATGAAGGTTAGACTTTTGAAAACAAAAGCCTTACTTTCTTCAAGAAGCCTCCCTTATCTATATCATCTCACATTGTAAACTTTTTTTCACATATATTAATCATGTCTCTTCAACCCAAGAATAGGGATCAAATATTAGAACACTTTTTCTTCCCTAAGAAGTCAGCAAAGGGACTTCCCTGGTGGTCCAGTGGTAAAGAATCCGCCTTCCAATGCAGGGGACCCAGGTTTGATCCCTGGTCAGGGAACTAAGATCCCACATGCCGTGGGGTAACTAAGCCAGTGTGTCACAACTAGAGAGAGAAAACCCGAACACCACAACTAGAGAGAAGCCTGCGGGCTGCAACGAAGACCTCACACAGCCAAAAATTAAAAATTAAAAAAAAAAAAAAAATCAGCAAAGAATTGGGCCCTCAAAACTTTGTTTTTGGAGGACCTTTTTACATTTATGCAAAACCCACTTACTAAAATGACAACAATCTAAAAGCAAGGCACACACATATAAGCTGCCATAAGAACAAGATTAATCCTTGTTTGGATGGCACTTTTTAAAGTTTTATTTGATAGCCGGATTCCATAACTAATAATGTAGCTATCTCCCAGCATATGTTTTCAGTGCTTCCTGCTTTATATAAGTATTTCTTCACCTCATTTAGTTTTCTTTCTCAACTATGCACTGCTCTCAGTGGTCAGCACACATGTTCATTTCTCAATTGCATTATCTTTTCCGCACCTAAGCCTCTCCAATCTTTTTAACTATTAGCTTCACTGAATTAGAATGAGAATTAAAATTCTAATGGTACTACTGTAACTTCTCCACACAGTTCTTTTAAACATTCTAAGTGTTTTCTGTGGTTTAGCATTCTTCAAGTAAAACTGATTCAAATAAAAACATGTTACAGAAATAATTCAAATTCACCAAAACATTTACAAAATGAAACACGATGCACTAGTAACCAAGGATTGTATGTAATTCTTAAATTCTATAAATTCCAAACTCTCCAAAAGTTTATCTTCAACCTGTTTTTTACCTTACTTTAGAATAATTTATTTAAAATCATTTCATTTTATTTATTTTACTTATTAATTTTTTGCTCTTCAGCCCTTGACCTTTTACTTTTATATATTCTAAAACTTTAATTTCATTCCCTTAATATCTGTTGATGTTAACATTTATATAAACTGTTAATACTTTTCCTTAAAAAAGCTTAAGAAAGTGCCCATGCACAAATCAAACAAGTATTTATTTTATCCCTAAACAAGTATTTTCACTTGTAATATATTTATATCTTTTCAGATCACAATTTTTATGTAAAAAGAGAAAAACTGAGATTTTTATGAAACTATTCTGCAGAAATCCTGCAGAATGTGATTATTTCTGATTACATTAAAAACTTTCATTAACGACTCTGAAATTCAAACGGTTTTTTCCCAAAGTTGAGAAACTCCGTAATGTACTCTTCTATTCCCCATCACTCCTTAATGGTACCTAACACTGCTGCTTAGATTTTAAAGATAAATCATCAAAACAGCAGAAAGCAAAAATGTCAATATATACATTACAAGGACTGCTAGAAAACAAAGTCTTCCATTCGGTTGGTACAGAGATAGACATGAACGGTTCAGCTTTTTCCACTTCCATCTCAGAAAACACCAAAATACATGTGGATGCAAAGCTACTGCATGGTTACAAAGCCCCCTGGCTACCAGTGAAGCCTCAGCCCTGGCTGCGCTAGGGCGCTCAGTTACACTCAACCGGCCACGTGGCTGTCACAATCAGAAGACAAGATTAACAGCGTAAACTAACCTGAAAATAATAACCTCCTCCCACAACCTCGGAGTTGGGGTAGAAGAAATAAAGTATGCGTCATTTCTTTGCACGCTAAGACTTTTTTCTGTAAGGAGAAAACCAAGTACAGAGGCGGCTTTAAAGAGGCTTTAAAACAGAAATCAGGTCCAGGAAGATCCCGAGAGTGTGCCCCCAGTTTATTAAGACACGCCAACTCCCGTGAGCTGCGATGGGAACAGAGGCACTCTGCAAAGGGGCAATGGGGTGGAGTTGAGTAAGACGGAGCACTACGCACATGGGCCGCTTTCCCCGGACTCCCACCGTCCTCCCGGGTTCCAGCCTCGCTGCTGTTGCGATGGGGCGAACTCAGAAGGCTGAAGGCTGAAGAGCCCACACGACCTCTCACCTTCCCGGTAAGGGCACAGATAACCAAGGGCCCAAGAGAAGCGGCGAACAGGAAGTGTCCATATTGCAGCGCTGAAACACTAACTCCCATCCCACCAAGACAGCAACCCTCGGAGGCCCCCCGGGCGCCCGCTGGAGGAGGGGCCAGAGGGTGCCTGGGTCGGCCACCCCCACATCCGGGACCCGCCCCTGCCCACCCCCAACGCCCAGCCGCCCCGCTGCTCGAAGTTCACTGCCGGCCGCGCCCGGAGCCTCCCCGGGCACTATTTGGCCGGGCCCAGCCAGTCCGCCCGGGGCCGGGCGAGGGCTCCACGCCCCGCACGTCTTGCTGCACTTTATGCCGGGGGCGGGGGGAGGGGGTGCGTCTGTGCTGCAAAGACTCCCGACGGGTTTGGGGCGCTTCCCCCAACAGCAGATTCGTCCCGAGTCGAACCCTAAGCGTCCTCGGGGCCACCTCCAAGCCTTTCTGAAGAGCCGGCACCCCTCGCCGCGGTTTCCGCCGCGCGACACCCCCTCCCGGGCGGTCATTACACCCCTCAGGAAAAACTCCTAACTCCTCACGGGGCCGCACTACCCTCAGTTCGCCACCTCCCCGGGAGCCCACACGCCACCCAAGGCGCGCGCAGGGGAGACCCCCGCGCCAGCGCCAATCCCTCACGGGACAAAAATGTCCGGGCCCGTCACGGGACAGCCGCCTCCGCGCCCCACGCCCGGCGGCCGCCGCACTCTCTGCCCGGAGCGCGGACGCCGGGCGGCGCCTGCTGAGGAGGGCGCCGCTCCTCCCGGGACTCACCGTCAGCTCGGCCGCCGCAGCGGAGGGGTGAAGAACGAGCAGGGGAAGACACAATATGGCAGAGCACCGCAGCTGCTCCCGGCGGCTTCCAGTAGCCGCCTCCGGGAAGACGCGGCAACGAGCAGGCAGCGGCAGCTGCGGTGGCGGCCGCGGCAGTACCACATCCCCCTCCGGCTCTCTTCCTCCCCTCCCTCCGCCCTCCCCCGCTGCCATGGCAACGCGGCGCCAAGGAGATGAGCCCCGCCCCTCCCTCCGGTCCCCGCCTCCAGCGACCCCTTGGGAGGGGGGCTCCTCCCGTCCCTCCCTGTCCCCTCCCACCTCCTACCGGGGGGCCAGGACTGGGACCCGGCAGGCTGCCCAGGCGGCGGGTGTGGGAGGAAGGGGGATGCGGTGTCCGGAAGGGCGGGGCTCGCACGGAAAGCAGGGCGGAGACGTTGTGGGCCAGTCGGGTTTCGGGCTGAGGAGGGGCTGGGGAAGGCGGGAAAATGGAAAGGCCTCGCTTGCCCCGCGAAGGACCTATAGGAATGCGGCGGGGCGCGGCGCGGCCGCTGAGTGGCCGAGATGGGGCGGAGGCGGGTCGCGGCTGGGCGGAGCGACGGGTGGCCGCCCGGCTGGTCCGTCTGCGGAGGCTGTGCTGGGACTGCAGCGACGGCCCTCAAAAGTCCGAGCTTCTGTGGGTTTCCTCAGGAGCTTTCCGGCATTGGCCAAGCTTTGAAAGAGCTTTAGGAACGATAAAGAACTAATAGAAACTTAAAGTAGTATCACCCTCGCTTGACTGAAATTTTGTGTGGAAACTAAGCTCAACGTGTCTGAGGTAAAAAAAAAAAAAAAAAAAAGACAGGAATCAGATCCAAAATTTAATAAGCATTTACTGGGCGCTCACTAAGTGATACGGGTTGGGCTAAATTCTTTACATGCATTGTCATAACCATAGTGCTAAAATAGCATTGCCAGATAAAATACAGGTGTGCCCAGCTAAATCTGAATTTCAGCATAAGAATGTACCATTTGGGAAATACTTCCTAGTTTATTTTGTTTTTTTTTTTTTTTTTTGCTAAATCTGCCAACCCTATCCTAACTGTTACTAATTCCAACTTTACAGATAAGGAAACTGAGGCATAGAAAAATAACGTGTCAAATAGAGGGTAAGTGACAAAACTAAGCCTCCATTTTACTGCTATCATTTTGATCCTGATAATTAAATCTCTGAATTCCTATATCTACATCTTCAAAAACTAGAGTAGTGATACCTATCTCACAAATGTGTTGAATGGATTTTTTTTTTAAAAGGGTATATGAAAGAGACCTGGACGGTGACTGAGGCATAGTAGGTACTAACAGAAGTTCATTTCCTTCCTGAAAAATGAATGTTAACTGTATATGTGCCAGTCTCTAAGTATAAAGTGGGCAGAATATGAAACAAGCTGCCTACTGACAACTAAACAAGTCAAGCTGTGGGGGTGACAGAGATACAGAACAATTATAGGAATCACAATATATAATACCAAAAATGGAAGTTTCATCCCCTCATTCCACAGATGAAAACACTGTTTATACGATTTGTCCAGTCATCTACTAGTTCCATTTGTTTTTCATTACACTGTCCTGGAGGGCCTCGTAGCTGCATTCAGAGTAAGAGACCACAAGGCAAATGTACAATGTGCTTCAGTTGAAGCAACAGTTGCTTCATTTGAAGCAAGAGTTGCTTCACTTTCTCCCTTAAGCTCAATCACTGTTACCCCCTCATGTGGACAAAGTCAAGGAAGTTTCTAGAGGAACAGTGTAGCAGAAAGGGAGAAGAGGTAAGAAGGAAGAAAGTTTGAGAGAAGGTGGCTTCTGGAGAGCGACAGTCTCCTCAGACCTCAGTCTTGTTTTATCTCTGCTGGTCATTGTCATGGTGGCCACTAACATAGGTCTTCATCTCCTTATAGATTATTGCACTAGTGTCTTACTTGATATATGGAACTTTAGTTTCTGTTTTTCCTTCTAATCTATTTTAAACTCAGGTGACAAAACAATCCTCCTCAATTCCAGAAGAATTGCAGAATTTGAGAACTGGAAGTTATATATACTTTAGAGATATATCATCTAGGAGCCCAATCTATCATGGATGGGAAAACAAATCCAGAAAAGTGATATAACTTGTCCATGGTCAAATAATGAACCTACTGCATCCGCATCCACTAAGCTTTCTCTGCTGGTCCTCTCTACTGACTGATTCACCCCAGAGAGGCTGGCACATTTAAATAATCTCTGCGGGTAAGGCTCAGGTCTCTTAGGAAATCTGTCACACAGTTCAGAGTCCAGGGACACTTTTATACTTAGAGGCTATTTTAGAGGGCTTTGAATGTCTACCAAGGAAAAGCTCTGATTAAAAATAATAATGTTTCAGAGTGAGTAGCTTTTTCCCAGGAGTTTACAAGAGTAAAAAGTCTAGGAAACCAGAGCCTAACTCTTTAGGAAAAAAAGGATCCTGGCGTTTAAGATCTCCTGCAAAGCTTGTATTCTTTTTTTTTTTTTAAATAAATTTATTTATTATTTGTTTTTGGCTGCGTTGGGTCTTTGTTGCTGCGCACGGGCTTTCTCTAGGTGTGGCGAGTGAGGGCTACTCTTCGTTGTGGTGTGTGGGCTTCTCATTGCGGTGGCTTCTCTTTTTGCCAAGCACGGGCTCTAGGCACGTGGGCTTCAATAGTTGAGGCATGAAGGCTCAGTAGTTGTGGCTCACGGGCTCTAGAGCACAGGCTCAGTAGTTGTGGCACACGGGCTTAGTCGCTCCACATCATGTGGGATCTTCCCGGACCAGGGCTGGAACCTGTGTGCCCTGCATTGGCAGGTGGATTCTTAACCACTGCACCACCAGGGAAGTCCCAAAGCTTGTATTCTTCTTTCTCCAAAATACTTTAAAAGAACGTACTCATTAGTAAACTTTACTAGAAGACAAATGCATTAGAAAATATATTGTTTAAAATGCCCTCATGTTTAGGTTGAAAAGTGATAGGAACTCAAATATACATGTTTAAATTTTAAATGTATTTATCATTGTATCATGTGTATTTAACAAAAGACTGTTTGATCATGAATTGATGCGTCCAAAAGTAACCAGTTTACCAACACGGAATCTAGACTTCAAGCCCCTTGAGGTCAGTGATCATGTCTTTTTCATCCTTATAATGTAATTTCTTAGAATAGCTTTCAGAACAAAGATGATGTTCAATAGTATTTGTCAATAAAAGAAGTAACTTTCCTCACATGATATCAGAACTCGGATGCAACATTCCTAAATACTGAGATGCCACTTGGACTCAAAAGATTGTGAATGAAAGTTAATTCTTTTTTCCTTTAAGGATTGTTTTCAAAGTCCTTCTTAAAAACAACTACCTATGTTTAATCATAGCTACATTTGTATAAGCCCTGGTATTGGGATTAATTTGGACCAATCCTCCTATTGAGGAGACTAGAAAAACTCAACAAAATATTAAAAAATCAATTCAAAGGCATCAGAGAGTTAATAAGATAGGAATTACCAGGCCATGGATCTGAGGAATGATGGAGGCCCAGGGACATCCATTTATCCATTCCATAGAAGGTTGCTGGGAGGATGAGCAGGGATGAGGGACAATGATTGGAATTCAGGGTGTGCTAAGGAGGCAGGAGGAGAGCTCTGTTGAAACTCCCTTGCTTTGTAGTAGGAATCCAAATGGCTACATCCTAGAAGTAAATGGGTGACATCTCATTTTCAAAACATCTCAACCCTGAGAGTGGATTAGGATAATTCCTTGAGCTAATACCCACAAGACTTTGGTGGAGGCAAACTAAAATCCTTCCTGGAGTAAAGTAATATCATGCTAGGCCTGAAGTCATTTCTACTAATAATTTTGCAAATACAAAGTCTAGTGTACAATTAAAAGTAAGTCATACAAGGAAAAAAAATCAGCAGAAACAACAGAGAACAAAAACAGACCCAAAAGGAGTTCAGAGAGTGAAATTATCAAACAGATTTAAAAATAACAATGCTTACTATATATAAATAAATAAAACACAAGATTAATAATTTAGGCAGATAACTAGAAACTTGAAAAAAGAATCAGATGAAAATTTTAGAACCAAAAAGTTCACTAACTGAAAATAACTCAGTGATGGGTATAATAACATATTAGACACAGATATAAAGTTAGGGAACTAGAAGATAAGTCAGAAAAAAATACTCATAATGAAGCATAAAGAATAAAAAGGATGGAAAATACAGAACACAGGGAAAGTATGTAGAAGATACAGTGATAAAGTTTAATATGCACGTGAATGGAATTCCAGAAGGAAAGAAAAGACAGTATTGGGCAGAAATAATATTTGAATGAATGAATCCCTAGCAGGATAAAAAAAATTTTTCAATCAACACAATTGACACATAAACACATTATGAAAAAACTGCTAAAATCCAAAGACAAAGAAAAATCTTAAGAGCAGCTAGAGAAAATAAGAATTGATCTTTAAAGAAACAAAAATTAGACTGACAACTAATTTTTTTAAAAATATTTATTTATTTATTTATTTGGTTGTGCTGAGTCTTAGTTGTGGGATACTCATTGCAGCATGCAGGATCTTTGGTGCGGCATGCAGGATCTTTGTTGCGGCATGCAGGATCTTTTAGTTGCAGCATGCGGGCTCTAGTTCCCTGACCAGAGATTGAACTTGGGCCCCCTGCTTTGGGAGTGTGGAGTCTTAACCACTGGACCACCAGGGAAGTCCCACAACTTACTTTATAACAGAACTATCTTAAGCCAGAAAATGATAGAATGATAACTTCAAAGGACTAAATATTTCTAAAATATTTTAAAAATGAAGGTAAAATTTTCAAAATAGAGTATTTGTCACCAGCAGATTGATAGTGGCATTCTTTAAGCAGAAGGAAATTATCCTAATTGTTAAATCAGAGATACATGAGGAGGGCTTCCCTGGTTATGCAGTGGTTAAGAATCTGCCTGCCAATGCAGGGGACACAGATTCGAGCCCTAGTCTGGGAAGATCCCACATGTCGTGGAGTAACTAAGCCCATGCACCACAACTACTGAGCCTGTGCTCAAGAGCCCGTGAGCCACAACTACTGAGCCTGCACTCTAGAGCCCACGAGCTACAACTGCTGAGCCTGCATGCCACAGCTACTGAAGCCCGCATGCCTAGAGCCCATGCTCCGCAACAAGAGAAGCCACCGCAATAAGAAGGCCATGCTCTCTGCAGCTAGAGAAAGCCCACACGCAGCAATGAAGACCCAACACAGCCATAAATAAATAAATAAATAAATTTATTTTTTAAAAAGACAGGAAATAAAGATCAATCAAAATAATAAATATGTGGATAATTCTACATGAATATTGATATTAACTATTTAAGTCAATAGTAGTAATGTCTTCTGTATTTAAAAATACACAACTGTATATATGTCAGGAGAGGGGAAAAGGAATCCAGTGTTCTAAAATCTGCATTGTCTAGGAAAATGGAAAAAGTTACAATTAATAATAGACTCTAAGTCAAGAATACATTTTGTAATCTCTACAAAAATCACTAAAGGAATGATATAAGACTATGTGTATTAGTCAAGGTTCTCCAGAGAAAAAGAACTAACAGCATGTGTGTGTATGTGTGTGTGTGTGTGTGTGTGTGTGTAGAGTGACAGCAAGAGCTAGAGCGAGAGAGAGAGATAGAGAGAAAGACACTTATTTTAAGGAATTGGCTCAAGTGATTATGGAGGGGCTTGGAAGTCCAAAATCTACAGGGTAGTCTGACAAGCTGGAAGCCCAAGGAAGAATTGCAGTTTGAGTCCAAAATCAGTTGACTGGCAGAATTCCTTCTTGCTCGGGGGAGATCAGTCTTTGTTTTATTAAGGCCTTCAACTAAATGGATGAAGCTCACCCATGTAATGGAGGGTAATCTGCTTTACTCAAAGTACACTAATTTTAATGTTGATCTCATCCAATAAACATTTTCACAGAAACATCTAGAATAATGTTTGACTAAATATTTGGGCACTGTAGCACAGCCAAATGACATATAAAATTAACCATCACATCATACAATTTCCAATCTAAAAGGAGAGAAGTAATGGAGTGATAAAAGGTAATCAATCTAAGATAGGACAAAACTAACAGTATACAACAGGCAAGACAAATAGGAAGTACTTAATAAGATAGTAGATTTAAATCCAAATATATTGCTAATTACATTAAGTGAAAACAGATGTTAATTTAATGAAAAAGATTTCTTTGGTTGCCTATTTTCTTTTTTAACATCTTTATTGCAGTATAATTGCTTCACAATGGTGTGTTAGTTTCTGCTTTATAACAAAGTGAATCAGCTATACATCTACATATATACCCATATCTCCACCCTCTTGGTCTCCCTCCCACCCTCCCTATCCCACCCCTCTAGGTGGTCACAAAGCAGCGAGCTGATCTCCCTGTGCTATGTGGCTGCTTCCCACTAGCTATCTATTTTACATTTGGTAGTGTATATATATCCATGCCACTCTCTCACTTCGTCCCAGTTTACCCTTCCCCCACCCCATGTCCTCAAGTCCACTCTCTATGTCTGCATCTTTATTCCTGTCCTGCCCCTAGGTTCTTCAGAACCTTTTTTTTTTTTTTTTAGACTCTATATATGTGTTAGCATACGGTATTTGTTTTTGTCTTTCTGACTTACTTCACTCTGCAGGGCAGACTCTATCCATCTACCTCACCGCAAATAACTCAATTTCGTTTCTTTTTATGGCTGAGTAATATTCTATTGTATATATGTGCCACATCTTCTTTATCCATTCATCTGTCGATGGACACTTAGGTTGCTTCCATATCCTGGCTATTGTAAATAGTGCTGCAATGAACATTGTGGTACATGACTCTTTTTGAATTATGGTTTTCTCAGGGTATATGCCCAGTAGTGGGATTGTTGGGTCATATGGTACTTCTATTTTTAGGTTTATAAGGAAACTCCATACTGTTCTCCATAGTGGCTATATCACTTTACATTCCCATCAACAGTGCAAGAGGGTTCCCTTTTCTCCACACCCTCTCCAACATTAATTGTTTGTAGAGTTTTTCATGATGGCCATTCTGACTGGTGTAAGGTGATACCTCATTGTAGTTTTGATTTGCATTTCTCTAATGATTAGTGATGTTGAGCATCCTTTTATGTGTTTGTTGGCAATCTGTATATCTTCTTGGAGAAATGGCTATTTAGGTCTTCTGCCCATTTTTGGATTGAGTTGTTTTTTTTTTGATATTGAGCTGCATGTAAATTTTGGAGATTAATCCTTTGTCAGTTGCTTCATTTGCAAATATTCTCTCCCATTCTGAGGGTTGTCTTTTTGTCTTCTTTATGTTTTCCTTTGCTGTGCAAAAGCTTTTAAGTTTCATTAGGTCCCATTTGTTTATTTTTGTTTTTATTTCCATTATTCTAGGAGGTGGGTCAAAAAGGATCTTGCTGTGATTTATGTCATAGAGTGTTCTGCCTATGTTTTCCTCTAAGAGTTTTATAGTGTCTGGCCTTACATTTAGGCCTTTGATCCATTTTGAGTTTATTTTTGTGTATGCTGTTAGGGAGTGTTCTAATTTCATTCTTTTACATGTAGCTGTCCAGTTTTCCCAGTACCACTTATTGAAGAGGCTGTCTTTTTTCCATTGTATACTGTTGCCTCCTTTATCAAAAATAAGGTGACCATATGTGTGTGGGTTTATCTCTGGGCTTTCTATCCTGTTCCATTGATCTATATTTCTGTTTTTGTGCCAATACCATACTGTCTTGATTACTGTAGCTTTGTAGTATAGTCTGAAGTCAGGGAGCCTGTTTCCTCCAGCTACATATTTCTTTCTCAAGATTGCTTTGGCTCTTTGGGGTCTTTTGTGTTTCCATACAAATTGTGAAATTTTTTGTTCTACTCCTGTGGAAAATGCCATTGGTAGTTTGATAGGGATTGCATTGAATCTGTAGATTGCTTTGAGTAGTATATTCATTTTCACAATGTTGATTCTTCCACTCCAAGAACGTGGTATATCTATCCATCTGTATCATCTTTAATTTCTTTCATCAGTGTCTTATAGTTTTCTGCATGTCTCCTTAGGTAGGTTTATTCCTAGGTATTTTATTCTTTTTGTTGCAATGGTAAATGGGAGTGTTTCCTTAATTTCTCTTTCAGGTTTTTCATCATTAGTGTGTAGGAAGGCAAGAGATTTCTGTGCATTAATTTTGTATCCTGCTACTTTACCAAATTCATTGATTAACTCTAGTAGTTTTCTGGTGGCATCTTTAGGAATCTCTATGTATAGTATCATGTCATCTGCAAACAGTGACAGCTTTCTTCTTCTTTTCCTATGTGCATTCCTTTTATTTCTTTTTCTTCTCTGATTGCTGTGGCTAAAACTTCCAAAACTATGTTGAATAATAGTGGTGAGAGTGGACTAACTTGTCTTATTCCTGATCTTAGAGGAAATAGTTTCAGTTTTTCACCATTGAGAATGATGTTGGCTGTGGGTTTGTCATATATGGGCTTTATTATTTTGAGGTAAGTTCTATCTATGCCTACTTTCTGAATGGTTTTTATCATAAATGGGTGTTGAATTTTGTCGAAAGCTTTTTCTGCATCTATTGAGATGATCATATGGTTTTTCTCCTTCAGTTTGTTAATATGGTTTATCACATTGATTGATTTGTGTATATTGAAGAATCCTTGCATTCCTGGGATAAACCCCACTTGATCATGGTGTATGATCCTTTTAATGTGCTGTTGGATTCTGTTTGCTAGTATTTTGTTGAGGATTTTTGCATCCATTTTCATCAGTGATATTGGCCTGTAGTTTTCTTTGTGACATCTTTGTCTGGCTTTGGTATCAGGGTGATGGTGGCCTCATAGACTGAGTTTGTGAGTGTTCCTCCCTCTGCTATATTTTGGAAGATTTTGAGAAGGATAGGTGTTAGCTCTTTTCTAAATGTTTGATAGAATTCACCTGTGAAAGCCATCTGGTCCTGGGCTTTTGTTTGTTGGAAGATTTTTAATCACAGTCTCAATTTCAGTTCTTGTGATTGGTCTGATTATATTTTCTATTTCTTCCTGGTTCAGTCTTGGAAGCTTCTGCTTTTCTAAGAATTTGTCCATTTCTTCCAGGTTGTCTATTTTATTGGCATATAGTTGCTTGTAGTAATCTCTCAAGATCCTTTGTATTTCTTCAGTGTCAGTTGTTACTTCTTTTTCATTTCTAATTCTATTGATTAGAGTCTTCTCAGTTTTTTTCTTGATGAGTTTGGCTAATGGTTTATCAATTTTGTTTATCTTCTCAAAGAACCAGCTTTTAGTTTTATTGATCTTTGCCATTGTTTCCTTCTTTTTCCCTTATTTCTGACTTGATCTTTATGATTTCTTTCCTTCCTCTAACTTTGGGGTTTTTTTGTTCTCCTTTCTCAAATTGCTGTAGGTGTAAAGTTAGGTTGTTTATTTGAAATGTTTCTTTTTTCTTGAGGTAGGATGTATTGCTATAAACTTCCCTCTTAGAATGGCTTTTGCTGCATCCCATAGGTTTTGGGTCATCGTGTTTTCATTGTCATTTATTTCTAGGTAATTTTTGATTTCCTCTTTGATTTCTTCAGTGATCTCTTGGTTATTTAGTAATGTATTGTTTAGCCTCCATGTGTCTGTGTTTTTTACAGATTTTTTCCTGTATTGATATCTAGTCTCATAGCGTTGTGGTCGGAAAACATACATGATACAATCTCAATTATTGTAAATTTACCAAAGCTTGATTTGTGACCCAAGATATGATCTATCCTGGAAAATGTTCCATGAGCACTTGAAAAGAAAGTGTATTCTGTGGTTTTTGGATGGAATGTCCTATAAAGATCAATTAAGTCCATCTTGTTTAATGTATCATTTAAAGCTTGTGTTTCCTTATTTATTTTCATTTTGGATGATCTGTCCACTGGTGAAAGTGGGGTGTTAAAGTCCCCTACTATGATTGTGTTACTGTCGATTTCCCCTTTTATGGCTGTTAGCATTTGCCTTATGTATTGAGGTGCTCCTATGTTGGGTGCATAAATATTTATAATTGTTATATCTTCTTCTTGGATTGATCCCTTGCTCATCATGTAGTGTCCTTCTTTGTGTCTTATAATAGCCTTTATTTTAAAGTCTATTTTGTCTGATATGAGAATTGCTACTCCAGCTTTTTTTTGATTTCCATTTGCATGGAATATTTTTTCCATCCCCTCACTTTCAATCTGTATGTGTCCCTAGGTCTGAAGTGGGTCTCTTGTAGATAGCATATATATGGGTCTTGTTTTTGTATCCATTCAGCCAGTCTATGTCTTTTAGTTGGAACATTTAATCCATTTACATTTAAGATAGTTATTGATACGTATATTCGTATAACCATTTTCTTAATTGTTTTGGGTTTGTTATTGTAAGTCTTTTCCTTTTTTTGTGTTTCCTGCCTAAAGAAGTTCCTTCAGCATTTGTTGTAAAGCTGGTTTGGTGGTGCTGAATTCTCTTAGCTTTTGCTTGTGTCTGAAGGTTTTAATATCTCTGTCGAATCTGAATGAGGTCCTTGCTGAGTAGAGTAATCTTGGCTGTAGGTTTTTCCCTTTCATCACTTTAAGTATGTCCTGCCACACCTTTCTGACTTGCAGACTTTCTGCTGAATATCAGCTGTTAACCTTATGGGGATTCCCTTGTATGTTATTTGTTGTTTTTCCCTTGCTGCTTTTGATATTTTTTCTTTGTATTTAATTTTTGGTAGTTTGATTAATACGTGGCTTGGCGTGTTTCTCCTTGGATTTATCCTGTATGGGACTCTCTGCGCTTCCTGGACTTGACTGACTATTTCCTTTCCCATATTAGGGAAGTTTTCAACTATAATCTCTTCAAATATTTTCTCAGTCCCTTTCTTTTTCTCTTCTTCTTCTGGGACCCCTATAATTCAAATGTTGGTGCATTTAATGTTGTCCCAGAGGTCTCTGAGACTGTCCTCAATTATTTTCATTCTTTTTTCTTTATTCTGCTCTGCAGTAGCTATTTCCACTATGTTATCTTCCAGGCCACTCAGCCGTTCTTCTGCCTCAGTTATTCTGCTATTGATTCCTTCTAGAGAATTCTTAATTTCATTTATTGTGTTGTTCATCATTGTTTATTTGCTCTTTAGTTCTTCTAGGTCCTGGTTAAATGTTTCCTGTATTTTCTTCGTTCTGTTTCTAAGATTTTGGATCATTTTTACTATCATTACTCTGAATTCTCTTTCAGGTAGACTGCCTATTTCCTCTTCACTTGTTTGGT
The DNA here is from genome assembly GCF_003676395.1 of Aethalodelphis obliquidens. Taxonomy (NCBI): domain Eukaryota; kingdom Metazoa; phylum Chordata; class Mammalia; order Artiodactyla; family Delphinidae; genus Aethalodelphis; species Aethalodelphis obliquidens. The sequence goes on from NW_020837956.1 coordinate 4,343,371, forward strand.
CTGCTGGGTTTCTACCTTGGTCCTTCATCTGCTGTGTGCTTCTCTGTCTTCTCATTTTGCTTAATTTACTGTGTTTGGGGTCTCCTTTTCACAGGCTGCAGGTTCGTAGTTCCCATTGTTTTTTCTCTCTGCCCCAGTGGCTAACGTTGGTTCAGTGGGCTGTGTAGGCTTCCTGGTGGAGGGGACTGGTGCCTGTGTTCTGGGGGATGAGGCTGGATCTTGTCTTTCTGGTGGGCAAGACTGCATCTGGTGGTGTGTTTTGGGGTATCTGTGACCTTATTATGATTTTAGGCAGACTGTCTGCTAATGGGTGGTGGTGTGTTCCTGTCTTGCTAGTTGTTTGGCATAGGGTGTCCAGCACAGTAGCTTGCTGGTCGTTGAGTGAAGCTGGGTCGTAGCATTGAGATGGAGATCCCTGGGAGAACTTTTGCCATTTGAGGTCTTTGGTGGACCAGTGTCCTGAACTCGACTCTCCCACCTCAGAGGCACAGGCCTGACACCCAGCTGGAGCACCAAGACCCTGTCAGCCACATGGCTCAGAAGAAAAGGGAGAAAAAAAGAAAGAGAGAAAGAAAAAAATAAAATAAATTAAAGTTATTTAAAAAATTAAAAAAAAAATTTTAAGTAATAAAAAGAAAACAAGGAAGAAAAAAAGAAGAGAGTAACCAAACCAAAAAAGAAATCCACCAATGATAAACAGCACTAAAACTATACTAAAACAAACAAAAGAAAAACGGACAGACAGAACCCTAGGAGAAATGGTAAAAGCAAAGCTATACAGACAAAATCACACAAAGAAGCATACACATACATGCTCACAAAAAGAGAAAAAGGAAAATATACATATATCTATACATAAAGAAAAAAAGAGAGCAACCAAATCAATAAACAAATCTACCAATGATAGTAAACTCTAAATACTAAAGTAAGATAAACATAAAACCAAACACAAATTAGTTGCAGAAAGCAAACCCCACGTCTACAGCTGCTCCCAAAGTCCACCACCTCAATTTTGGGATGATTCATTGTCTATTCAGGTATTCCAGAGATGCAGGGTACATCAAGTTGATTGTGGGGATTTAATCTGCTGCTCCTGAGGCTGCTGGGAGACATTTCCCTTTCTCTTCTTTGTTCGCACAGCTCCTGGGGTTCAACTTTGGACTTGGCCCCGCCTCTGCGTGTAGGTCTCCTGAGGGTGTCTGTTCTTCGCTCAGACAGGACACGGTTAAAGGAACAGCTGATTAGGGGGCTCTGGCTCACTCAATCTGGGGGAAGGGAAGGATACAGAATGCGGGGTGAGCCTGCGGCAGCAGAGGCAGACATGACATTGCAACAGTCTGAGGCGCGCCTTGTGTTCTCCCAGGGAAGTTGTCCCTGGATAATAGGACCCTGGCAGTGGTGGGCTACACGGGCTCCTGGGAGTGGAGGTGTGGAGAGTGACCTGTGCTTGCACACAGGCTTCTCGGTGGCTGCACCAGCAGCCTTAGCGTTTCATGCCCGTCTCTGGGGTCCATGCTGATAGCTGTGGCTCATGCCTGTCTCTGGAGCTCGTTTAGGTGATGCTCTGAATCTGTTCTCCTTGTGTATCCCGAAACAATTGTCTCTTGCCTCTTAGGCAGGTCCAGACTTTTTCCCGGACTCCCTCCCGGCTAGCTGTGGTGCAACAGCCCCCTTCAGGCTGTGTTGATGCAGCCAACACCAGTCCTCTCCCTGGGATCTGACCTCCGAAGCCAGAGCCTCAGCTCCCAGCCACCACCCATCCAGGCGGGTGAGCAGACAAGCCTCTCAGTCTGGTGAGTGCTGGTTGGCACTGATCGTCTGTGCAGGAATCTCTCTGCTTTGCCCTCTGCACCTCTATTGCTGTGCTCTCCTCCATGGCTCCGAAGCTTCCCCGCCGCCACCCCTCATCTCCGCAAGTTAAGGGGCTTCCTAGTGTGTGGAAACTTTTCCTCCTTCACAGCTCCCTCCCAGAGGTTCAGGTCCCATCCCTATTCTTTTGTCTCTGTTTTTTCTTTTGCCCTACCCAGGTACATGGGGAGTTTCTTGCCTTTTGGGAAGTCTCAGGTCCTCTACCAGCATTCAATAGGTGTTTTGTAGGAGTTGTTCCACATGTAGATGTTTTTCTGATGTATTTGTGGGGAGGAAGGTGATCTCCACATATTACTCCTCCACCATCTTAAAGGTCTTCCTTGGTTACCTATTACGGTGCAACAAACTGCCCCCAAATTTAGTAACTTTACCACCATTTTACCAATATTTCATGATTCTATGGGTCAGGAACTTGGATAGGACACAAAGGGAATGGCTTATCTCTGGGTGATTTTCTGCTGGGGCTAAAGCATCCCAGATAGCTTTACTCTCATGTCTGGCACATCAGTTATCATGGCTCCAATGGTGAGTGTTAGCTGGACCAGCGTGACTGAGATCATATGTATAGGGCATTGGTTCTCACCGTTGATTGGATTCTTTGATTTTTGTGCAAATAGTTTCATGACTTCTTCCTTTCCATATGCCTCTCCATGTAGTCTCTCCAGGGAGATAGGCAGACTTCTTATATACAAACTCAGGGCTTCCAAAAGGGTTAGGCTTGGAAATAGCACATTGTCACTTCTGCCACATTCTACTGGAAAGCAAATTACAGGTCCATCCCAGAGTCAAGGGGAGGGAACTATTTAAGGACATAAATATTAGGAGGTGTGATGAACCTGGGGCCACTAGTACATGTAACCAGCTAGAACTGTCAGACTGGACAAAAATTCAAAATCCAACTACATGCTGTTTACAAGGGATATATCTAAACTATAAAAATGCAAAAAGTTCAAAAGAAAAGGGATGGAAAAAACTAAACCATGCAATACTACCAAAAGAAAGCTGGAATAGATTAAGTAGACTCTAAAACAAAAAGTAGTGCTAGAGATAAAGGGAGACTCTTCATAATGGTAAAGATTTAATTAGCCAGGAAGATTTTTTAAATTCTAAATTTGTATTGTTCTAATAACATAACCTCATGGTACATAAAGCAAAAATTACAGAATGACAAGGAAGAAAAAAATGACAATTTTAGTGGGAGATGTTAACATATGCAGTTACTGATAAAATAGGCAGAGAAAAATTTCAGTAAGAATATAGGTTTGAACAACACTTTTAATGAGGTTGAATATAACGGCATATTGAGTCCTTTTCTATAATCCTTTACATATGAACAAATTCATCACTTATTTTATTTCTGTTTGGGCTCATGAAGCTGGAAGAGACATCCAAGGATCCCTTTTGGAACATATCACCTGTTTGGAACACATCTGTATTTTACAGATCTGTTTACCAATGGGTACCTTTACTTCATTCATTAAGTAAGCATATTCAGTTCCTACTATGTGCCAGGCACTGTACTTAGCACAGAGACGAAAGTTATAGTTAAAATTACAGACCAGAGAGGGCAGACAGCAGAAGCAAGAAGAACTACAATCCAGCAGGCTGTTGAACAAAAACCACATTCACAGAAAGACAGACAAGATGAAAAGGCAAAGGGCTATGTACCAGATGAAGTAATAAGATAAAACTCCAGAAAAACAACTAAATGAAATGGAGATAGGCAATCTTCCAGAGAAAGAATTCACAATAATTATAATGAAGATGATCCAGGACCTCGGAAAAAGAATGGAGGCAAAGATCGAGAAGATGCAAGAAATGTTTAACACAGATCTAGAAGAATTAAAGAACAAACAAACAGAGATGAACAATACAATAACTGAAATGAAAACTACACTAGAAGGAATCAATAGCAGAATAACTGAGGCAGAAGAATGGATAAGTCACCTGGAAGACAGAATGGTGGAATTCACTGCTGCAAAACAGAATAAAGAAAAAAGAATGAAAAGAAATGAAGACAGCCTAAGAGATCTCTGGGACAACATTAAATGCAACAACATTCGCATTACAGGGGTCCCAGAAGGAGAAGAGAGAGAGAAAGGACCAGAGAAAATATTTGAAGAGATTATAGTCGAAAACTTCTCTAACATGGGAAAAGAAATAGCCACCCAAGTCCAGGAAGTGCAGAGAGTCCCATACAGGATAAACCCAAGGAGAAACATGTCGAGACATATAGTAATCAAATTGGCAAAAATTAAAGACAAATAAAAATTATTGAAAGCAGCAAGGGAAAAACGACAAATAACATACAAGGGAACTCCCATAAGGCTTACAGGTGATTTCTCAGCAGAAACTCTACAATCCAGAAGGGAGTAGCATGATATACTTAAAGTGATGAAAGGGAAGAACCTACAACCAAGATTACTCTACCCAGCAAGGATCTCATTCAGATTCGATGGAGAAATCAAAAGCTTTACAGACAAGCAAGAGCTAAGAGAATTGAGCACCACCAAACCAGCTCCACAACAAATGCTAAAGGAACTTCTCTAAGTGGGAAACACAAAAGAACCTACAAAAACAAACCCAAAACAATTAAGAAAATGGTAATAGGAACATACATATCAATAATTACCTTAAACGTGAATGGATTAAATGCTCCAACCAAAAGACACAGGCGTGCTGAATGGATACAAAAACAAGACCCATATATATGCTGTCTACAAGAGACCCACTTCAGACCTAGGGACACATACGGACTGAAAGTGAAGGGATGGAAAAAGATATTCCATGCAAATGAAAATCAAAAGAAAACTGGAGTAGCAATACTCATATCAGATAAAATAGACTTTAATATAAAGAATGGTACAAGAGACAAGGAAGGACACTACATAATAATCAAGGGATCAATCCAAGAAGAAGATATAACAATTATAAACATATATGCACCCAACATAGGAGCACCTCAATACATAAGGCCACTGCTAACAGCTCTGAAAGAGGAAATCGACAGTAACAGAATCATAGTGGGGGACTTTAACACCTCACTTACACCAATGGACAGATCATCCAAACAGAAAATTAATAAGGAAACAGAAGCTTTAAATGATACAATAGACCAGATAGACTTAATTGATATTTATAGGACATTCCATCCAGAAACAGCAGATTACACTTTCTTCTCAAGTGCACATGGAACATTCTCCAGGAAAGATCACATCTTGGGTCACAAATCAAGCCTCAGTAAATTTAAGAAAATTGAAATCGTATCAAGCGTCTTTTCTGACCACAACGCTATGAGATTAGAAATTAATTACAGGGAAAAAAACGTAAAAAACACAAACACATGGAGGCTAAACAATACGTTACTAAATAACCAAGAGATCACTGAAGAAATCAAAGAGGAAATCAAAAAATACCTAGAGACAAACGACAATGAAAACACGACGATCCAAAACCTATGGGATACAGAAAAGCAGTTCTAAGAGGGAAGTTTATAGCTATACAAGCCTACCTAAAGAAACAAGAAAAATCTCAAACAATCTAACCTTACACCTAAAAGAACTAGGGAAAGAAGAACAAACAAAACCCAAAGTTAGCAGAAGGAAAGAAATCATAAAGATCAGAGCAGAAATAAATGAAATACAAATAAAGAAAAGAATAGCAAAGATCAATAAAACTAAAAACTGGTTCATTGAGAAGATAAACAAAATTGATAAACCATTAGCCAGATTCATCAAGAAAAAGAGGGAGAGAATTGAAATCAATAAAATTAGAAATGAAAAAGGAGAAGTTACAACAGACACGGCAGAAATACAAAGCATCCTAAGAGACTACTACAAGGAACTCTATGCCAATAAAATGGACAACCTGGAAGAAATGGACAAATTCTTAGAAAGGTGTAACCTTCCAAGACTGAACCAGGAAGAAATCGAAAATATGAGCAGACTAATCACAGGTAATGAAATTGAAACTGTGATTTAAAATCTTCCAACAAACAGAAGTCCAGGACCAGATGGCTTCACAGGTGAATTCTAGCAAACATTTAGAGAAGAGCTAACACCCATCCTCCTCAAACTCTTCCAAAAATTTACAGAGGAAGGACACTCTCAAACTCATTCTATGAGGCCACCATCACCCTGATACCCAAACCAGACAAAGATACTGCAAAAAAAAGAAAATTACAGAGCAATATCACTGATTAATATAGATGCAAAGATCCTCAACAAAATACTAGCAAACAAAATTCAACAACACATTAAAAGGATCATACACCATGATCAAGTGGGATTTATCCCAGGAATGCAAAAATTCTTCAATATACGCAAATCAATCAATGTGATACACCATATTAACACACTGGAGAATAAAAACCGTATGATCATCTCCATAGATGCAGAAAAATCTTTTAACAAAATTCAATACCCACTTATGATAAAAACTCTCCGGAAAGTGGGCATAGAGGGAAACTACTTCAACATAATAAAGGCCATATACAACAAACCCACAACAAACATCATTCTCAATGGTGAAAAACTGAAAGCATTTCCTCTAGGATCAGGAACAAGACAAGGATGTCCACTCTCGCCACTATTATTCAACATAGTTTTGGAAGTCCTAGCCATGGCAACCAGAGAAGAAAAAGAAATAAAAGGAGTACAAATTGGAAAAGAAGAAGTAAAACTGTCACTGTTTGCAGATGACATGATACTATACATAGAGAATGCTAGAGATGCCACCAGAAAACTACTAGAGCTAATCAGTGAATGTGGTAAAGTGGCAGGATACAAAATTAATGCACAGAAATCTCTTGCATTCCTATATACTAATGATGAAAAATCTGAAAGAGAAATTAAGGAAACACTCCCAGTTACCATTGCAAAAAAAAGAATAAAATACCTAGGAATAAACCTACCTAGGGAGACAAAAGACCTGTATGCAGAAAACTATAAGACACTGATGAAATAAATTAAGATGATACCAACAGATGGAGAGATATACCATGTCCTTGGAGTGGAAGAATCAATATTGTGAAAATGACTATACTACCCAAAGAAATCTACAGATTCAATGCAATCCGTATCAAATTACCAATGGCATTTTTTACAGAGCTAGAACAAAAAACTTTTTAAATTGTATGGAAACACAAAACACCCCGAATAGCCAAAGCAGTCTTGAGGGAAAAAAGCGGAGCTGGAGGAATCATGCTCCCTGACTTCAGACTATACTACGAAGCTACAGTAATCAAGACAATATGGTACTGGCACAAAAACAGAAATATACATCAATGGAACAGGATAGAAAGCCCAGAAATAAACCCACACACATATGGTTACCTAATCTATGACAAAGGAGGCAAGGATGTACAATGGAAAAAAGACAGTCTCTTCAATAAGTGGTTCTGGGAAAACTGGACAGCAAATGTAAAAGAATGAAATTAGAACACTCCCTAACAGCATACACAAAAATAAACTCAAAATTGATTAGAGACCTAAATATAAGACCAGACACCATAAAACTCTTAGAGGAAAACATAGGAAGAACACTCTTTGACATAAATCACAGCAAGATCTTTTTTGATCCACCTCCTAGAGTAATGGAAATAAAAACAAAAATAAACAAATGGGACCTAATGAAACTTAAAAGCTTTTGCAAAGCAAAGTAAACAAACAAGATGAAAAGACAACCATCAGAATGGGAAAAAATATTTGCAAATGAATCAACGGACAAAGGATTAATCTCCAAAATATATAAACAGCTCATGCAGCTCAAAATTTAAAAAACAAACAACCCAAGGACTTCCCTGGTGGCGCAGTGGTTAAGAATCTGCTTGCCAATGCAGGGGACATGGGTTTGAGCCCTGGTCCAGGAATATTCCACATGCCGTGGAGCAACTAAGCCCGTGCACCACAACTACTGAGCCTGCGGTCTAGAGCCCATGAGCCACAACTACTCAGCCCACGTGCCACAACTACTGAAGCCTGCGTGCCTAGAGCCCGTGCTCCGCAACAAGAGAAGCCACCGCAATGAGAAGCCTATTTACCGCAACAAAGAGTAGCCCCATTCGACACAACCAGAGAAAAGCCCGTGCATAGCAACGAAGACCCAATGCAGCCAAACATAAATAAATAAATAAATTAGAAAAACAAACAAAAACAAACAAAAAAAAAACCCAATCAAATATGGGCAGAAGACCTAAATAGACATTTCTCTAAAGAGGACATACGGATGGCCAAGAAGCACATGAAAAGCTGCTCAACATCACTAATTATTAGAGAAATGCAAATCAAAGCTACAATGAGGTATCACCTCACACCACTTAGAATGTGCATCATCAGAAAATCTACAAACAACAAATGCTGGAGAGGGTGTGGAGAAAAGGGAACCCTCTTGCACTGTTGGTGGGAATGTAAATTGATACAGCCACTATGGAGAACAGTATGGAGGTTCCCTAGAAAACTAAAAATAGAATTACCATATGACCTAGCAATCCCACTACTGGACATATACCCAGAGAAAACCATAATTCAAAGAGACACATGCACCCCAATGTTCATTGCAGCACTATTTACAATAGCCAGGTCATGGAAGCAACCTAAATGCCCATCGACAGACGAATGAATAAAGAAGTGGTGGTACATATATACAATGGAATATTACTCAGACATAAAAAGGAATGAAACTGGGTCATATGTAGAGATGTGGTTGGATCTAGAGACTGTCATACAGAGTGAAGTAAGTCAGAAAGAGAAAAACAAATATCGTATATTAATGAATATATGTGGAACCTAGAAAATGGTACAGATGAACCGGTTTGCAGAGCAGAAATTGAGACACAGAAGTAGAGAACAAATGTATGGACACCAAGGGGGGAAAGTGGTGGAGGGGTGGAGGTGGTGGTGTGATGAATTGGGAGATTGGGATTGACATGTATACACTGATGTGTATAAAATGGATGACTAATAAGAAAAAAAATGAATAAATACATTTTGTGAGGATGGCCAAAAAATATATATATATTACAGACCAGCAAATCAGAAAATATAATTTGGTATTGTAAGTGCAGTGATAGATCTTTACATAAGGAGCAGTGGGAACTGAGTCCTAACTCAGCCACAGATGATGCCTGAGCAAAATATGACAAAAGAAAAGACTATAGAATAGAAGTGGCAGTGTGGGGGTGGGCAGTGGCCCTGCACCTAGCAAAGCCTGGTTGTGTGAGAGGTGACTGTTCAAGTCCGAGGATTGCCAGTTATTTGGAATGCCTAGAGTATAAAAGGTTGATCGAGTTTGGGGTTATCTAGTTGCAAGAAACAGAATTCATGCCTGCTGGCTAAAGGGAAGGAGGAACGAATGTAAAAATAGGCAGGGATTACATGAGACAACTGTGGGAAGCACAGCCAACTTTACAAGAACTCCCCTTCCCCCCCTTCTCTCTCTCATTTTATGGTCTCTAGTCTTGGTGTTTCTTCATATGCCTGCTTCATTCTCTCTGCAGATTGGCTTTTCTGCTTGTTTTTTGCTTGCATGTGGCCTATGACTGTCCCAAATAGTGATCCCAGCTATCCACCACTGGCCCCCACCCAGTTTGCCCAACTTTCCTGCTTAGCAACCCACAGTTATTCCTTAACTCAGCCTCAGGGTCGCAATTCCAAATTCCCAGGGGTTGTAGTCTGACTGGTATTATTTCAACAAGCATGTAGATCAGGGGTCAGCAAACTACAGCCTGGGGGCAAGGTGGTGTGGGGGGAATCTGGCCTGACTTCCACTTCTATAAATAAAGTTATAACAGAACACAGCCAAATACATTCATTTACATATTGTCTATGGCTGCTTTGGCATTTACAAGGACAGAGTTGAGTAGTTGCAGCTGAGAACCTATGGACCACAAATCCCAAAATATGTACTATCTAGATCTTTCAAGAATAAGTTTGCTTACCCCTGCATCAGGCAGTTGGATGTGGAGTCATAGGGCTGTGAAGAGGCTTGAGAAGGGCAGGGCGGAGGGTCAGCTCTGGTAACAGTTCCGAGAGGGGATGACCATGTCCCGCCCCGCTGCAGAAAAAGGATAATGTGGAGCAAAGGCAGCCTAGGAAGTATTTTGAGAAAAGAACTCTTTGAATGTTCTAACACAGGAAAGAAGATAATCAGTCTAAGTATGCGCTAAATTTTTTACACAAAGGGTGGGAGAGTGCAAGAGAGTTACTCCTTAATCTGGAGAAGTTCATTAAGATGCTAAATTTAGGAGAGCATGTCACAGAAACTACCTATAAATAACTCGCTTGTGGCAAATTTCCCTGACCCTCCACAGTTAGCTCTTGCTGAGATGAACTGGCTGAGGCACAGTGTTCACTGTACAAACAAAGATTTTTAAATGCGTGTCCAGAAGGTTAAACATTTACCTTTCAAAAGAGGGAGAGAGGGCTTCCCTGATGGCGCAGTGGTTGGGAGTCCGCCTGCCGATGCGGGGGGCGCGGGTTCGTGCCTCGGTCCGGGAGGATCCCACGTGCTGCTGAGCGACTGGGCCCGTGGGCCATGGCCGCTGGGCCTGCGCGTCCGGATCCTGTGCTCTGCGGCCGGAGAGGCCACGGCAGTGGGAGGCCCGCGTAAAAAAAAAAAAAAAAAAAAAAAAAAAGAGAAGAGGCACTGAGAAAATGAGACAGATAGATCACTCTGGGGAAGACCTTTCATAAGCAGTCTTTAGGGTTGAGTAGAAAAACTATTAAAGTTTAAACAATCTTACAGATCATTCTAGGCCTTGCTACTCAAAGTGTGAGCTGAGCTCACTCAGCAGCACTGGCATCACCAGGGAGTTTATTAGAAATTCAGACTCTCAGGCCCCACCCCAGACCCACTGATTAAGAATCTGCATTTTTAAAGATTGCACAGATGATTCATCCACACATTAAAGTATGAGAAGCACTGAATTAGAACAGTAGTTTTCAGACCATTCTAAGTAGAACAGTTGTGGTTTTCTGTTATTTTAGTGAAATCTTATATGGAGCTCAACTCTATCAATCAAAGTGGACCTTCTCTGGTTGAAGATGGGTGGATACTGACAGGCAGAGAAGCACTGGAAAAGCCCAGGCATTTCCATCCAATGTTCCTCCAGAACACAATTTGAAAACCACTGATTTAACAGAATGAGTGGAAGTAAAATTAGAATCTTCAGGGCCAGACTCTGTCAAACTTCCAGGCCCTCTTCCACTTCTACCTCATTGAGAACGTCTACTACAATGAATCCCTGTTAGTGATAGGATATGTCCTGCCTTGAGAGAGCTGGAATTTTTAAAGACTTGAAAATCACTGATCTAGATCCCTTCTCTCAGCTTAAAGATGGGGAAACTCAGGCTCAGAATGTGACCAATGAAACTCCATTAAAATATGGCCACATTTAAAACTACACTGATTGCTAACAAAAGAGGCTGCTATGGGCTGATGTCTGTGTCCCTCCTAATTCATCTATTTGACCCCTAATGCTCAAATGTGATGGTTTTAGGAGGTGGTTTTAGGAGGTGAGAAATTTGACACATGATTAGGTCATGAGAGTAGAACCCTAAGGAATGGGATTAAGTACCCTTATAAAAGACCCCTCAGAGCTCCCTTGCCCCTTCTGCCATGTCAGATTACAGTGAGAAGATGGTAGTCTGTGAACCAGGATTCTCACCAGACACCGAATTGTGTGACTTCCCCGACTCCAGAACCCTGAGAAGTAAATGTTGTTTTGTAAGCCACCCAGTCTATCATACTTTGTTGTTGCAGCTGAAATGAACTAAGACAGAGGCAAATCTGAAGCTTCAGTAATTCTCAGGAACAAGAAAGTGTTAAAATGCCATTTTCCTTTTTATTTAGCAGTGAAGTGGAGAGACAGTGTGTGCAGTTTTTAAAAGCCCTAGATTTAGACAGGTTCAGGTTTGAATCCTGGCTCAGCTACTTCCCAACCCACGCAAAATAGTTCAACATTTTCTAAACCTCTTCATGTCTAATATTATTTTTAAATAAACAACTGAAAAGTCAACCTACTTCAATTTTAGAAATTGCCTAAAAGGATTGCACGTGTGAAGCTAGAGAAAACTGTTTTCTTTTCCACTGCTGGAAGAGTAAAACAAATTTATCTGCAGCAACAGGCTATCTAATAAATAGTTTCTTCAAAATTAAATACTGCAGTTGTGAAAATGGTTCTTGATAAATGAGGCAAATGTTTAGGGAAGGCAGAGAGTATTAAGGAGATTCCAAATTATATTATAGCAAATGCAACTTTTTGATCCACAGCAGTGTTGCATTTGGAGTCAGGCATTTTTAGTAACTATGGTCCATTGCCTCACTCTATCTTTCTGATTGTGCAACTCCCAAACCTTGGAGTCATCCTTGGTGCCTCTGTTTCTCTCATAACTTCAAAATATATCTAGAATCTGACCCCTTCTCCCTACCCCTACTGCCACCACCTTGATCAAGACCTCAGTCATCTCTCACCGAATGACTTTAATAGCCTCCCAACTCCCTGCATCTACTCTTGCCCCCCATGCAGTATTCTTACCACAGCAGTCAGAGTGATCCTCTTAAAATCTGTCAGTTCATGTTACTCCTTAGCTCAAAACTAATCACTGGCTTCCCCATTTCACTCAGAATAATGCTGAAGTCCTTATAGCCCACATAATCTAACCCTACCACTACCACCACCATTGGCCTTCCCTGCTCTTTCTTTACAATGCCAGGTACACCCCCGCCCTATGACCATTGCTCTTTGCCTGGAATGTTCTTCTCCCAGATATCTGCTTAGCTAACTCTCCCACCTCCTTTAAGTTTTTGCTTAAATTTTACTTTCTCAGTGAGGCTTGCCTTGACCTCCTAATTTTATACTGAAAATTCCCCCAACCATATCCCAGGAATCCCAATCCTCTTTCCCTTGTACTTTATTTTACAACACACTAGATAGCTTATTTATTTTATTTTGCTTAAGTCTGCACCCCCACCCCCACCCCCACACATACCAGAGTGTAAACTTCAGAGGGGCAGCAGTCTCTGTTTTGTTCACTGATGTATTCTAAGCATCTAGAACACTGCTTGGCATATAGTACACACTCAACAAATATTTGTTGAATTAATTTGTTTTGTGGTTACTAGCTTTGTGTGTGTTTGTTGCACTGTCTTATTTGGACAAAGACTAAACTAAATTGACAATAATTTAATAAATCTAATTGCATGAGTTGCAGGTTTCCCGTTTTCTTTTTACTTCTCTTTGTTTTCAATTTCTTCTTCATGCTACTATAAAATCCCCAAATATCTCAAAACAACTCTATTTTAAGCTGACATTCATATTTCCTCACCTAAGAACCCATGTTCCTCATGTCATTTAATATATATCTATGCCATTTCCATTTCCTTTCTAGTACTCAGCCATACCCTATCTACCCTAACAGAACGTATATGTCCAAAAATTCATTATTTTTAGGGCTGCCTAGTCTTATGTATTGGCTGAGTGACACTCACCCTGAGGCCAGTAGTCTGGGTTAGGATTATTGCTGTAAAGAACGGAGAGAATAGGAGCAGTGGTGCATAGAGGAAGATCTGGGGGTTGGCCCTTCATGTGAAAAGGTTGACTCTCTGTTACCCCTTTCCCCGTGGGACAAGGGAAAGAAGACAAATTGGAATGGGGACATTAATAAAATTGTGTGCTATACACCATGGTATATAAAGCCCTCCCTTGGCACCTTTACAAAATTTTCAGTAGAATCTACATTGCTTATAAGTATTTGAAGGGTGGGTTTTCCTTGGAAGGGACTTGAATATGTTCTGATTCCTACTTCAAGGTTGACATGGGGCCAAAATGGAGGCTTCCATGGCAGGCCTACATAAGGAAACTTTTAGGTGTAGGATTAGCAGAACTAATAAAGACCTATTCAAGTAACTAAGAGAAGTGTTAGGAAAAGAACCATAAAAATGGCAAAAATTCATACAATTAGAGCCCTCCTTTTGGTTTAGGAGTCTGTCTCCCCAAAATATCTGTTTTAAATGTTTAAATGTTGCCTAGGCAAGGAGATTTTGGTAGGGTCCATCCCATTTTTCATTAACACACTTGTTGAGACTAATTAGCTTCTTTGATAAAAAGTGAACAGAGCCTTGAAAGAAAAGGCAAAAGGAAAATATTCATAGTTATGATGACCTGTCCTCCTCTTTGCCCTTACCTAGAGTGGCAACTGGGTCATGGGGAAATGATGGAAGTTACATTCTACCAGCACGCACCTGCAACATCTTGGGGCAGGCATGACAGTGGCCACCCCTGCTCCAGGCTGGCAGCACCACAGTGCATTTGGTGGGTGTGTTGGCAGGGGCAAGCTCTCAGTACCCCCATCAAGGTACCAAGTGCCTCTTGGAGTGGAGGTTGCAATCCTTTGGGGATTGCCCGTCTGCCACGGGTTAAGGTGGTGGGCCATGGGAAGGGAGGTTGACTTCTTGTCCCTGTCCAGGGCACAGTGCATAGGTCCTGCAGCTGGCAAGAGGTGAACTTGCTCTTAGAGAAAAACATAGGCAGAACACTCCATGACATAAATCACAGCAAGATCCTTTTTGACCAACCTCCTAGAGAAATGGAAATAAAAACAAAAATAAACAAATGGAATGTAATGAAACTTAAAATCTTTTGCACAGCAAAGGAAAACATAAATAAGACAAAAAGACAACCCTCAGAATGGGAGAAAATATTTGCAAATGAAGCAACTGACAAAGGATTCATCTCCAAAATTTACAAGCAGCTCATGCAGCTCAATATCAAAAAAACAAACAACCCAATCCCAAAATGGGCAGAAAACCTAAACAGACATTTCTCCAAAGATATACAGATTGCCAACAAACACATGAAAGAATGTCAACTCATTAATCATTAGAGAAATGCAAATCAAACCTACAATGAGATATTACCTCACACCTGTCAGAATGGCCATCATCAAAAAATCTAGAAACAATAAATGCTGGAGAGGGTGTGGATAAAGGGAACCCTCTTGCACTGTTGGTGGGAATGTAAGTTGATACAGCCACTGTGGAGAACAGTATGGAGGTTCCTTAAAAAACTACAAATAGAACTACCATATGACCCAGCAATCCCACTACTGGACATATACCCTGAGAAAACTATAATTCAAAAAGAGTCATGTACCACAATGTTCATTGCAGCACTATTTACAATAGCCAGGACATGGAAGCAACCTAAGTGTCCATCGGCAGATGAATGGATAAAGAAGATGTGGCACATAGATACAATGGGATATTACTCAGCCATAAAGAGAAACGAAATTGAGTTATTTGTAGTGAGGTGGATAGACCTCGAGTCTGTCATACAGAGTGAAGTAAGTCAGAAAGAGAAAAACAAATACCGTATGCTAACACATATGTATGCAATCTAAAAAAAAAAAAAAAGGTCATGAAGAACCTAGGGGCAAGATGGGAATAAAGACGCAGACCTACTAGAGAATGGACTTGAAGACTCGGGGAGGGGGAGGCGTAAGCTGGGACGAAGTGAGAGAGTGGCATGGACATATATACACTACCAAACGTAAAATAGATAGCTAGTGGGAAGCAGCCACATAGCACAGGGAGATGAGCTCGGTGCTTTGTGACCACCTAGAGGGGTGGGATAGGGAGGGTGGGAGGGAGGGAGATGCAAGAGGGAAGAGATATGGGGATATATGTATATGTATAGCTGATTCACTTTGTTATAAAGCAGAAACCAACACACCATTGTAAAGCAATTATACTCCAATAAAGATGTTAAAAAAAAAAAAAAGAGGTGAACTTGGCAGCTGGTGGACGGTGGGTGCACACATTTGTGGAATGGCGCCCCGGGGTGCCTTTGAGAGGCATCTTGAAAGTATCCCCGGGCAAGGAAACAGGACATTAAATAGTAAATACAAAACACCATGATGAGTTGAGAGAGAAGAAGAAAGAAGAATGTTTTATATTTTGGTATCTTTAATGTTACAGTACTTTGGCAATTTTTCTGCTTTTTGAACAAGGCACTATATTTTCATTTTTTACTGGGCCCTGCAGATAATGTGGCCAGTCCTGTCTGTATGCATTCCACTTCTTTTCCTTTCTAAGTAACAGGTTATAACATCAGACATGGTGATGTGTCTTTAATTCGTGAAAATAAGCCAATTTTTACAACACATATTATTAATCTTCAGTTACCTTTGATGGGTTTAGCAAAGGGGAATCAGTTTTTCCCATACCCATAAGAATTACCGTATTGTTAAATTCACTTTATTGAATGATTTAAAATTAATAAGCAGGGAAGAAAATTTAGTAGTTGTCAGTAATATTTCATTTTAAATTACAGTAATTTCTTTTCTGGATGTTCTTGATATCCAGCAACCGTGATATAAAATGTTGCTTCTGTATAGATATTATATGACATAGGAGAATTTATTTTCAGTTCTGAGGCATACAAGTCTTCTAAAAATAAAATAAGCATTAAAAATAATTGAGGGGACTTCCCTGGTGGAGCAGTGGTTAGGAGTCTCCTTGCCAATTCAGGGGACACAGGTTCGATCCCTGGTCCGGGAGGATCCCACATGATGCGGAGCAACTAAGCCCACGAGCCACAACTACAGAGTCTGTGCACCACAACTACTGCAGCCCGTGCGCTAGAGCCCATACTCTGCAACAAGAGAAGCCACTGCAGTAAGAAACCCACACACCAGAACGAAGAGTATCCCCTGCTCGCTGCAACTACAGAAAGTCCACGTGCAGCAACAGACCCAACGCAGCGGAAAAAAAAAAAAATTGAATCTTTGAAATACGCATTTGCTGTCTCTTCTTTTGTTAGGGAAGTGGTATAGCTTAGTAGAAAGAACCCAGGATTCTGAGATAGAAGAAGAAAATGGACAAGTTATTTAACTTTTCTGGTTCCTAGTTTTATGTTTGTTAAATAAAGACCTTCAAGTAACTAGAAAATTTCTCAGGTTTCTTCCAACCCTGGAATCCAATGAAGTTTGAATAGCATGCTTTAAACACACACATACAAACACACACACACACTTTATTTATTTGAATGAATACTACTACTATTAAACAATTTTTTATTTATTTATTTTTTTTCCGGTACGCGGGCCTCTCACTGTTGCGGCACCTCCCGCTGCGGAGCACAGGCTCCGGACGCGCAGGCCCAGCGGCCATGGCTCACGGGCCCAGCCGCTCCGCGGCATGTGGGATCCTCCCAGACCGGGGCACGAACCCGTGTCCCCTGCATCGGCAGGCGGACTCTCAACCACTGTGCCACCAGGGAAGCCCTAAACTATTTTTAATAACTATGGGTCTTGGAGCATCTTTGCATGAAATGAATAGAAACGTACTGAATTTACTCAAGTAAAAATTCTTTTTTTCTTTTTGAGTAGTTGTGTCATGTAGAACAAGAATGTAAAAAATATACATGTATAAATACATATTAAAAATAACTATAAAGTAACCACCACCCAGACTAAGAAATAGAAAACTGCCATACCTTAGAAGCCCCTTGTTTGCACCTCTCTGAACACATCTCTCTCCCTCCCCTGCAGAGGTAACTGTTATACTGCTTTTTTGAGAAAATCATTCTCTTGTTATTCTTTACAGATTTTACCATCTATATAGGTGGTGTTAAATCATATGTTATTTTTAAAAGAGTTGTATTATAAAAATAACGTTTTGCAGTTCCCAAAGAAAGCAGGAACAACTAAGCCATAGGAAGGACAGGAATCAATACATTTTGGCACTCTCAGTATCAAGATTTAGAGACCTTTGTTCTAGTGCTCTACCAATTAATGTGCCTCAGCTATTAAAGTATTGAGATAGAAAATCTTATTAGCTGAAATGGCTTTTTTCTCCTTAGTCAGATGTCTACCTCTGATCCAATCAGCTGTGGCTGAGGAGATGGCAACATAGTAGAAAAAGGGCATCCACAGTAGTCCCAGTCATTTATTCAGAGGTTATATACACTGTTCAGGAAATAGCTAGATACAATGAATAATTCAGTCAATGATGATGTCACTTTATTTATTTATTTATTATTTATTTTTTGCCTGTGTTGGGTCTTCATTGCTGTGCGCGGGCTTTCTCTAGTTGCAGCAAGCGGAGGCTACTCTTCGTTGCAGTGCGTGGGCTTCTCATTGCAGTGGCTCCTCTTGTTGCAGAGCACAGGCTCTAGGCGCGCAGGCATCAGTAGTTGCAGCATACAGGCTCAGTAGTCGCAGTGCATGGGCTGTAGGGCGTGTGGGCTTCAGTAGTTGTGGCTCGCGAGCTCTAGAGCGCAGGCTCAGTAGCTGTGGCACATGGGCTTAATTGCTCCGCGGCACATGGGGTCTTCCTGGACCGGGGATTGAACTTGTGTCCCCTGCATTGGCAGGCAGATTCTTCACCACTGTACCACCAGGGAAGTCCCGATGTCACTTTAAACAAGTCTGAACTACCATTGGCTTTATTTTCTCATCAATAAATACTGTATTTCACATTCTGTTGTAAAATATCTTCAGATCTCTAAGAGAAAAAAATGCTAACCTTAATTCCGTTAATTTGGCATAGGAAATAATTTTCCTTCTTATTATTTTATTTAATTATTACTAGATGTTTCTTGGGTGTCTGTGTTGCCCCTTAATGGAGAAATTCATTGAATCTCACCCACTGCTGCTCTGCATTGGGCTTGTGCTCTCTAGCCAGGCCCATATCTTCTTCTTTTCCCAAACCAATTAAGAATATCAAATGCCACTTGTTCAATAACAAATGTGATGGAATTAAATGCATTCTTTTCTTTTTACCATATAATTTTAAACATAAATTGTGTATTAAGGATGCAGATCATTGATTCTACCCATCCTCTATTTCTAAAAGATTCTGACTCTTGCCTCCATCACAATAGAGCCCTTGCTGGCCTGTTTGTACAATGTGATCCCACCCCTCCCCTGGACTTAGGCAAGTAAGCAAAGGGCAGACAGTTGGCTGGCCCAAGGAGATGCACCCTATTTTGTAGCTAAACCAATCAAATCCTCCTTTTTGAACATTTGAGAAAGGAGACACAGAAACCTAGGGAGTGGTTAGCTGCATCATTTTCATAGGGGAGCTGGAAAAGGTGACTGCCCTGTTCCCACCCTTGCTTTCTCCTTGAATTCTGTAAGATCAGTATTTCTTAAATCACAGATCAAGAGTATAATAAACACTTGAACTAATTTGAGTAGGTTACTTGAAATAAAACTTGTTGTAAAACAAATAGAAAAAAATTTAAAATACTTTTTCCTTTTAAAAAAACTAAGTTATTTCCTAAAACAGTAGTTCTCAAATTTGAGCGTGCATCAGAATCAGCTGGAGGCTTGTTAAAGCACAGATTGCTGGGTCCCATCCCAGAATTTCTGATTCAATATATCTGGGATGGGGGCGGGGCATTATAATTCACATTTCTAACAAGCTCCCAGATGATGCTGATATTCCTGGTCCAAGGACCACTCCTTGAGAAACAATGCCCTAGAAATTATCATCTAAGGTGACCATAGCTAACAAGACTTTTTTTTTTAAACCAAAAATTAAGATTCTTCAGAAGAATGCAATAGTTATGAGTTCATACCCTGGATGAAGCCAGATAACCTAGATGCAAATCCTGGCTCTGCCACTTACAAAGTGGGTAAACTTGGGCAAGATACTTAACCTTTCTCTGCCTCTTCATCTGTAAAGTAGATAGTCTAATAGATAATATCGGTAGACAGCCTAGAACTATACAATTCCAGGAATCCCATTCATATAGACTACAACATGAATAGCATCACCTAGAATTGTGCAAAGGGGTCATCCTGTTAGGAGTACTTACCTCATGGAGTTGTGATGATTAAGATCATTGTGAGGATTAAAAGAAGCGGAATGCATATGAAGGGTTTAGAACAGTGCCAGCACATGGTAAGGGTTCATTAGGTACTAACTATTAGAAAATGGTCCACATCTTGGCTATGCAAAGAAAATACTGAACACATTGTCATGGTAACTGTATCTTTAGTTAAGAATTAAAGGAGTTCAGGTACCACTGTGCAGGTGTAGTAGATTAAAAAAAATTTTTTTTAAGAGTCGTGTGCTTTGGAGAGCAATTAAGTGGCAAAAGAATGACCCTAATTCTTCCAGGACACAAAACTATCCTTTACCCTCTACACATAACTAGCATAAAATAAAAGTAAACAAATAGTCACTGCTATCCCTAAATTATATTTTAATTCCTGAAACATTAATTCTCTGATTATCAAGAGGTAGTTAGTATAGATTGGACCCTAATGGTTTTAAAAATTAAGTCAATTCATTTCTCCAACATACTGTGTTCTGACTTAAAATATTACTGAAGGGCATAGGTGATAAATTGCACAATTTTATTTGATAAGATAAGAAACTGCTTTAAGCAGGGAAATTTTTAAAAAACCAAAGTTGTATTTGGAACTGTAGGAATAGTACAAGCCAGGTGAACTTGGTGCCAGAAGAAAAGTCCTTTTTATTTATTATTTTTATTTTTAAAATTTTTTGGCTGTTCCGTATGACATGCAGGATCTTAGTTCCCTGACCAGGGATCGAACCTGTGCCCCCTGCAGTGGAAGTGCAAAGTCTTCACCACTGGACCACCAGGGAAGTCCCTAAGAAAAGTCCTTTGAGACATGCATGTGAATGTTCATGGCAATATTATTCATAAGAGCCAAAACCTAGAAACAATCCAAATGTCCATCAACTGGTGAATGGATAAACAAAATGTGATATATTGGTTACCTATTGCTATGACCAAATCACCCCAAAACGTAGTGGCTAAAAATAACAAACGTTTATTTTCTCACCATTCTTGTGAGAAATCAAAGGGTCAGGAGTCTAGATCTTGCTTTGTTGGTAACTCTAGCTTAGTCTCTCCTAAGGTTGCAGTCAAGGTGCTGGCCAGGGCTGCAGTCTCATCTGAAGACTCAACTGCAGAGGAGGGGTATCTGCTTCCATGCTCACTCATGTGGTGTTAGCAGGCCACAGGTTCTCATTGGCTATTGGCCAGAAACATCAGTTCCTTGCTATGTGGACCTCTCTATAGGGCTGCTCACAACATGGCAGCTCAGAATGAGGGATTCAAGAAAGAGAGAGAGAATGAGAGCCCCCAAGATGGAAACCATAGTCTTTTTATTTTAAATTCTAACCTAATTAGATTTTAACCTAATCTCAGGAGTGATAGCCCACTACATTCTGTTCATTAGGAGTGAGTTACTAGGTCCAGCCCATACTCAATGGGAAAGAATTACACAGGGGCATGAAAACCAGGAGGCAGGGATCATTGAGGGCCATCTTAGAAGCTGCAACCAATGTGGTACATCCATACAATGGTACTATTCAGCAATAAAAAGGAACAAACTACAGGGATATGCTACAAATGGATGAACCTCAAACACTTTAGGCTAAGTATAAGAAGTCAGGCATAAAAGACCACATTCTGTATGTTTCTATTATTTGACATTCTGAAACCACAAAATTATAGAAACAGAAAGTAGGTTAGTGGTTACTTAAGGCTGTGGGGGTGGGGAGAAGGGAATTTTTGGTGGGTGATGGACATATTATTAAAATGGATTGTAGTGATGGCTACACAACTCTATATATTTACTAAAAATCATTAAATAAATACTTACAAAAAAGATGGCACGGGATACAAAACAACTAGCCTGTACGTTTCCAAAAATGTCAATATCATGAAAGGCAGAAGGTATTATGTCAGATTAGAAGAAACTAAAAAGCCATGACAACCAACTGTAATGCATGATCCTGGATTGGATCCTGAATGTGGCAGTGGAGGGCATGGGAGAGATGCCATAAGGACATAAGGAAAATTGGAGAAATTACATATGGCCTGTAGATTAGATAAGAGTATTGTACCAATATTAAACGTTCCAAATAATTGTCCTGTGGTTATGTAGGAGAATGCCCTTGTTCTTAATAAATATATGCTCTTTAGGGTGAAGTTGCATGTTTTCTGCAACTACCTCTCAACTGGTTCAGGAAAAAAAGTTGTATGTATAAAGAGAATGTGGAAGAGTGAGAGCAGGGGCTTCCCTGGCGGCACAGTGGTTAAGAATCTGCCTGCCAATGCAGGGGACACAGGTTCGATCCCTGGTCCGGGAAGATCCCACATGCCACGGAGCAACTAAACCCGTGCACCACAACGACTGAACCTGCACTCTAGAGCCCACGAGCCACAGCTACTGAAACCTGCACGCCAAGATCCCGTGCTCGGCAACAAGGGAAGCCACTGCAATAAGAAGCCCGGGCGCCACAACAAAGAGTAGCCCCCACTTGCCGCAACTAGAGAAAGCCCGTGGCAGCAACGAACACCCAATGCAGCCAAAAATAAATAAATAAATATTTTTTAAAAAATGAGAGCAAATGTAATTAATTGTTAACAATTGGTGAATCTGGGTGAAGGGTACATGAGAATTCTTTGTACTGTTTTTGCAACTCTTTTGTAAATTTAAAATTATTTCAAAATAAAAAGTTAAAAAAAATAAAACAAATATTTGAATGAAATTCTCCCTCTGTCCCTTAGCTTCCAGCCAGGATCAAATACAATTACCAGTACAAACAGAAAAACCAACAGAAGAAAAAAGAAAACAAATGATTTTTGACCTATTACTTATCAGGTACTATTTTTCTTTGTTTTATTTAATTCTTCTAACGCACTTGGAGCAGTGGTTCTTGACCTCATCTGTACATTACAATCACCTAGGGATTTTAAAACTCCCTGTACCCTGGCAAAAACCACACCGATGAAGTTAAAAGCTCTGGGGGGGCTTCCCTGGTAGTGCAGTGGTTGAGAGTCTGCCTGCCGATGCAGGGGACACGGGTTCGTGCCCCGGTCCAGGAGGATCCCACATGCCGCGGAGCGGCTGGGCCCGTGAGCCATGGCCGCTGAGCCTGCACGTCTGGAGCCTGTGCTCCTCAACGGAAGCTCTGGGGATCGGACCCCGTCATCAGTATTTTTAAAGTTCTCCAGGTGATTCCATTGTGCAGCCAAGGTTCAGACCACTGCCTTGGACATAAAGCTTTATCATCTCCCTCTTAGAATCGTAAAAGTTGAGGCCCAGGGAGATTTTGTAACTTGCCCAGCTTGCAAAAGTGGAAGAGAGGGTAGATGGACATGGGTACACAGAAAAGAAGCGGCATCCATGTGACCCCATTTTCAGGCTCTTACCACCTCACCTTCTGGCCCTCTTGGGTCTTCACCTGGCTTTCCCGAGCGTGGTCTTCAGACAAGGAGCTGAGTTGGATGCTGCAAAATACAATCAGACTTGCTGTGGATTTTAAGGAACTTATAAAATGAACACAAATATATAAAAGGTAGTTAATATTTATAGAAAAATTGTATAAAAGCACATAACTGCTTTGTGAGAGGGTGAAATCTGGTGATGAGAGTAAATTCAATCCAGAAAGTCTTCTTTGATAAGTGGTCAAGAAAGAGAAATTTACATCTCTAGACATTCCTTCTCATGATAACATATCTCCTTTCAAAACAGACAAAACAGACCTTTTTATTTTAATTGTTAAATAAGAAATTTCGAAAAGACTTCACTCCAAATTTAGAATAGTTACATATGCTTCCTTTAAGCCATGCTTCTCAATAACCTGTAAATCACTAGAAAGAATTGTCTCATTTTAATTTAGTCCCATCTATTAATTTTTCATATCGCTGAACAGATAATATTCATGTAATAAACCTTAATTGTTGCTTCTCCTAGGTTTCCCAAACATTTAGAAAATAAGCCTTTTCAAGTGCTATTTAAGCTGAAGAGGAGGAAATTTGACCCACAGTTTATCACTTAGCTCATTAGCATACTAATATGACTACAATTTGCATTTGACTAGGGGGTTGTTTTTTCACTCTTGTAATCTTGTTGGCAGAATATCACAATTTTTGGTTGACTTTTAAAACAAATTGTCTATCTACACTGGGGAAATAAGGTGGTGTTAATACAAGAAGCTTGGAAGTTAATTAATTGCTCTGAAACAATTCCATGTTGGTTTAGCCTCTTAGGTGGTGTTATTTGCACGGCTCTCGCTAATGCTAATGATCAATTCACATTGGCATTTAAACAAAATCAACCCTAAGACATTTCTCACACTTCCTAATGAATGATTCTTTTTTTCTTAGTCTCAAGTTATCTAGTCCTGCGGCGATCTAGGATAGCTCTTTTACTTTGATACGTAAAAGTGTGGCTGAGACTTTCCACTAGCTTTTTCAGGTAACTAATTCAGAATAAACTAACTCTTTTCTAGCTGCTTACCCTTCAAAGAATTTACTTTATGGATACACATAGGAAGGAAAGTAACTGCACTGTGTTGAGGCAATCTTACTGGTATCAAGATTTTTTTTTAAATATATTTATTATTTATTTATTTACTTTTGGCTTCATTGGGTCTTCATTGCTGCGCGTGGGCTTTCTCTAGTTGAGGTGAGCGGGAGCTACTCTTCACTGTGGTGCATGGGCTTCTCCTTGCAATGGCTTCTCTTGTTGCGGAACATGAGCTCTAGGAGTGCGGGCTTCAGTAGTTGCAGCATGTGGGCTCGGTAGTTGTGGCTCGTGGGCTCTAGAGCGCAGGCTCAGTCATTGTGGTGCACGGGCTTAGTTGCTCCATGGCCTGTGGGATCTTTCCAGACCAGGGCTCGAACCCATGTCCCCCGTATTGGCAGGTGGATTCTTAACCACTGCGCCACCAGGGAAGTCCCTCGAGATTTTTATTATTAAAAGAAGTAATTAAATATTCTAAGTAATAACATGTTATTCTAAAATAGTCTAAAAATATTTTAGAAGTCCTGTAGTAAAAAGCACATTAACTGTAGAGAGAGGTAGGATATCTCTGGTGTAATGATGCCATTACTTTTTGTATGTGGTAAAGACTGAATGTTTGTGTCCCCTGAAAATTCATACACTGAAAGCTAATCTTCAGTATGATGGTATTTTGGAGGTGGGGACTCAGGGAGGTAATTAGGTCATGAGGGTGAAGCCCTCATTAATGGGATTAGTGCCCTTATAAAAGAGACCTCCAGAGGGCTGCATACCCTCTTTGGCCATGTGAGGACACAGCAATAATAATATGGTGGTCTATGAGACAGGAAGTGGGCTCTTACCAGACACTGAATCTGCTAGCACCTAGATTTTGGAATTCCCAGCCTTCAGAACCATGAGAAATAAATTTCTGTTGTTCAAGCTACCCAGTCTATGGTATTCTGTTATAGCTGCTTGAATGGACTAAGACAGTATGTGTACAAGAAAACCAGTGTAAGGAGATAGATATAGATATAGATATAGATATATAGATGTAGGTATAGATATGTATAGGTATATTTATTGGACAATTGTATATATTTATTGGAAATTATATATATAATACATATGTATAAAATATACATGGAGAGAAACATTTCTTTCCTTTTAGGGGACAAGCAAATATTCATTAGGTCCCTGAGCGCAGCTGGTAAGATTGTTTTGGTTAGATGAAAGAGTGTCCATTTCAGTGCCCCACTATATACCTGGGTAACAGGTTTGCATCAGATTTCTCTTTCCTGGGACAAAGTGCCTAATACACTCCTTTACAGTGGACAACGGACTTAAAATATCTGTCAGTTAGGAGTCTAAAATAATTAATTAGTAGTGATAGAATTTCTGGAATGCAGACAAGAGGGAGGAAGGAGAATAAGAAGAATGACACTAAGAGTTACCAAGCACCTACTATATGTAGGACACTATGGTAAACACACTTAACCTATGTTGTCCTATTTCATCCTCTCAGCAGCTGTGAGACAGAGGTACCAACTTCCCCACCTGAAAAATGGTGGAGGTTTAATAACTTTCTGAACACGATAAAGTGATAGAGTGGAGATTCACTTGTACAAAGAATTTGAAGAGTTCTATCCATTTCAAAGTCTGCTTTCTTTTCACTACATCATGCTGCTTTCAGAGTGAAAGAAGGTTCAGGGTCTCTCCTGGCAGTCCAGCAGTTAAGACTCTTCACTTCCACTGCAGGGGGCACAGGTTCTACCCCTGGTAGGGGAACTAAGATCCCCACATCCTGCATGATGTGGCCAAAAAAAGTAAAAACAAAACAAAAACAAAAAAAACAAAGAAGATTCAGTAAATTCTGATAAAAGCACAAATCTAAAAATTTGATACCCTGTGGAGGGAAATACAACAAGTTTTGGGAGTAGATATGGCAAAAAAGGCATATTGCTCAGGACATGGGAGGAGAAGACTAGAAGATAGCTAGAAATAGAGAACAGAAGGAGAGTGAAGACTTTTCAAGGACCCAGGACTAAGAATCGAATGTGCTTGGGTAACTGACTAGGTTAAAACTCTCAGTATAGATTTCTTCTAAGCTGAACAAAGATGAACTGTGAACCTGTATATGCTTACCTCTATGTAGCTATGGTTTTCAAAGAATAGTGTATCACTTGTAGTGGATTCAAGAAGGTTAGCCTGTATTTGTTGCTGTCATTGAGAATTTAGTAAGAGGAGGAATGTAAGAAAAATGAGGGCATTTCTCTAAGATATACACAGGGGAATGAAATTATTGGAGCCATAGGTGTGTGGACCTGCATCTTAACTGGTTATTACCAAAGTTGGGGAGGATAGCTGTTCCTAGAAAGTCACTCGAAGAATATAATCTGACCTCTCTAGGGGAGGAAAAGTGTTATTCAACCCAAGTTCATGTGCCCAACATATGGTGAGGCCAAACCAACCAAAACATCGAAGTTTGGAGCAGAGAAAGGTTTATTGCAAGGGGAACGGGCTGCTTGTGCTCAAAAAGCCCAAACTCCATGACGGTCTTTGGGGGAGAGTTTTTATAGGCAAAATTTGTGGGGAGGACTACGGGGTGTATGACCTTCCTCTGATTGGTTGGTGGTAAGTTAACAGGGTGGTGTTCCAGGAATCTCAATCATCAGCCTTCTGATTCCAACCAGTCTAGATTCCCTGTGCTTATGCTCAGCCTGAAGTTACCATCCTCCACCTGGGGGCCTTAGTTCCTATAGGAACTCAGAGATAAATATCAGATTGCTATACATATCCCCCGAGGAGGAACCAGAACCCTGCCCCATAGCTGCACTATTGTTTCTTGACTGCCTTTCTTTTGTTTCTTCATTCCCTCGCTTTCCTAATTAGTAACCATTTGAATCTGCCCTTTGGAACTCAGGGAAGGCCTAGGAGGCTGGAAACCTTTTTCCCACAAACAAGAAATGTTGGACACAGAAAGTCTTTTGTACCGGGGGGGCCCCACAGGGTCCTGCTTGGTTTCAAAAGGAAACTGACTTCAGTCTAACAACAATTCACCAATCTCTTCAAGAACCCATTATGAATGTGGCACTGGATTCTGGAAGGTGCCGATAAATCTTCAAAATGGCTCCTGCCTTTGAGGAGCTGATTATATGATGTGGAGCTAGAACATAGACCTCTGAAACACTAAATACCCATCATAGATGCTGAGTATATGTGAGGGGCTGCCTCGGGAAGTCAGGGGTTGGAGAGGGGTGTTGATAAGGAAGGCCTCCTGAGGAACTGGAGCAGGACCTTGAAGGCCAGGGAGGTGAGAGAAATTTGGTCAGGGCAAAGAAGAGAAGGAAAGAGAACCAGGTGGGAATATCCAGGCTTGGATCTTCTGAGTCCTGATACATACATATGATATCCACACCGATATATATACAATATGTGCATGAGTGTGAGTATGGCTATATCTCTTTACACTTTAAGAGTACATTACACTTATATTAGTGGTAGGTATAAGTTAATACAACCACTCTGAAGAGCCATTTGGTAATATCCAGATAATTTGCAGCCTTTGTTCCAACAATTTTATTCCTAGGTATATATCCCAGAGAAAGTCCCCCTTTTGTGCTCAAGGGGATATGAATAGAATGGTCATTGCATGTTTTTAACAACAAGATATTAGAGCCAACTTACACGTCAATTTATAGGAAAATGAGTAAAAAGAATCCACTGGAATATCTATGATACAACAGTTAAAATCAATGAAATGGAGCTATATACACAAACATGAATAAAACTCAAAAACAATGATAAGGGATAAAAGCAAATTGCAGAGTATATTCAGAATGATATTCATATAAAGTTTTAAAAACATGCAAAACAGTCCTATATGTCACATATATGTAGTAAAAATATACTACAATACTACCTGTCAGTGTGGTAAAAAATAAAAATAACCTTCGTGGTAGTGGTAACCCCTGACAGTGACAAAGTTTAATACAACTGGGAAAGGGCCTTCAACAATTTGTGTAATAATTTATTTTTTAAACGGTGTAATAGGTCCATGGGTGCTTATTTTGTTGATCTCTAACATTTTGTATGCCTGTAATGTTTCAACTTAAAAACATTAGAAGAGGTAAAAAGAAGACCAAAAAGATACACAGTGAAATGCTTAATAGTATTTATTGAGATTATAATGCAGATTAAATTTTCTTCTTCATTTTCTATATTTTTAAAAATAAATATATCATTTTTATTTAAAGTTTTATAAATGAAAACAACTTTTAAAAACAGATGCATTACAGAGCCATGCCATTTTGCAAGGGCCTAGAATAGTAACTGGTGTATATTAAAGTCTCAATAAATATTTACTGAATGAATGAATGAATGAAATGAATGGATGAATAATTGAGACCTTAGCAATACAGGCCGGTAGGGAGGAAGAGAAAGTAGGAATGGTGGAGGCAGGCAAGTGCCTGAGGCAGATCCTATATGGTACAACGTACAGTGGCCATATTCCTATTCCTAAGGAGTAGAAGCAATTCAGGTATAATGAGGTTGGACAGAGGCAGAAATGTTAACCTGATCACTTTTCCCCACTCTCAACTAACTATTCCTACCTTCCTTCTCTTTCTCACCTACCTGTGTTGCTGAGATTCATTCCTAGCACCTAAGCCTACCTATCACCATCTGTAGGACAAGTGGGAATGTTTGTATATAAATGGCATCCATGGTCTAAACAGCTAGCCTAGGTAACCTGGGTTGTATCTAGACATGGAATGGATAAAAGCCAGTTAATTTGCACTAGTATTGTCTCAGTTTGGGCTGCTATAACAAAGTATCAAGGATTGGGTGGCTTATAAACAACAGAAATTAATTTCTCACAGTTTTGGAGGCTGGAACTCCAAGATCAGGGTGCCAGCGTGGACAGGTTCTGGTGAGAGCCCTCTTCTGGGTTGCAGACTGCTGACTTCTTATTGTATCTTCATACAGCAGAAGGGGCAAGGGAGCTCTTTGGGGTTCCTTTTGTAAGGGCACTGATCCCATTCATGAAAGCTCCACCCTCATGACCTAATTATCTCCCAAAGGTCCCACTGGCTAATGTTGTTACTTTAGGAGTTAGAATTTCAACATGAATTTTGGGGGGACACAAACATTCAGTCCATAATAAGCATCAAACCCTCAAAATATTATCTCAAATATTTCATTAAGCTGGGGCTGAGGCACCATAGAGAGATTATATGGATTCAGTAATACATTCCCTTGCTTTAAATGAGTCCATATTTTTATTTGTACCAAAGTTCTTATACACCCAAGCAGAATTATATACCACTTGGTAAGAGTCTGCTTATTAAACTGATGAACAAGGTAATTCTTTGGGCTTAGGCTATTTGAGGAAAATACAACATGAATCTGCACAGAAAATAGCAGTAATCTTCTAAGTACAGACAAGTCAATTGTATTTGTTGTGCGCTAACAGAAAGACTCCTGGGTTTTAGTAGATAGCCCACTATATAATCATCCTGGCTGAATAGGCTCAGATACTTTGTTTTGAAGGGAGTGCAGAAATCCTGCAGGTTTAATTGCCAATAAATCAGCATGACCTCCACTCCCTGGCACTCCTTTTCTACAATGATCTTTTCAACCAGAAAATGAAGAGATGGATTTTACAGTGTGTGTGTGTACTGCCTATGGTAAGATAACAGAATTATACTTGCCATTTTCTCCATTACAGGCTATGCTAGATAATGAAGGACTCTATTAATGACATGTTCTGTTTGCTTTTAGGTTATTTTCATCTTGCATTGTAGTTACTTCTTTTTGTTATTATGGAGAGCTGTCTTTCTTTTTAAAAAAAGAACCTTCTATCATTAATTCAATATTTTACCATCACCAGAGATTTTATTCCCCAGTTAATTCACAAGAATTTGCATTAAAATATTCTGGATCACTCAAAAAGCTATTCACGAACTGATTGAATTGGATGTTACTCTTAGCTGATTTTCAGATTTGGTTTAAATAGCTATTTTAAATTAATATTTCCAATTCATGACTATAACCAATACAGACATTTTAACACTCATCCATACCCAATGTAACATAAACCTGCTGTTTGCACTGTTGAATTGTTTGTATGTTGACGTTTATTTTAGTTTGAATGAATAATATTCTGTGGTAGATATTTATTTAGATTTTTATATGAACACTATAAGAAAACATCAAAATTTAAAACTACTAAATAGTAGGTTCTACTTTGTGCTTAATTTCGGAGTGCTACTGCTACCTATTCTGAAATTTAAGATGATGCTTTTCTTGCCTGACCACAGGGTGTTGGACCAGATGACTCCTTGAAGCTCTGTCTAGCTCTAAGATCTCTGATGCAACCTGCTGGGTCAGGACACCACCTTATTATGGGCTGTGTGCTGGACAATATTGTTGTGCTTTAAATATACATTTAAAAATGTTTTAAGGGGCTTCCCTGGTGGCGCAGTGGTTGAGAGTCCGCCTGCTGATGCAGGGGACACGGGTTCATGCCCCAGTCCGGGAAGATCCCACATGCCGCAGAGCGGCTGGGCCCGTGAGCCATGACCACTGAGCTTGCACGTCTGGAGCCTGTGCTCCGCAATGGGAGAGGCCACAACAGTGAGAGGCCCGCGTACCACAAAAAAAAAAAAATGCTTTAAGAGTGAGAAGATTCTGGGATGATGGCAGCAGTGACATAGTTTTTTAATCTTTCCAAATCCCCATATTACAATACCTAGAGCCACTAGATAGCAAAACTGAAAACATTTGTCATAAAATTAGATGATAAGGTATCCCCAGAAAACCCAAACTACAAGCAAATGAGAACAAGCCACCAAAATCCACGAGACCTTCCATTTGTGTGGGAGAAAGCATAGGAAAGCAATAGGGCCTCTGATGCACCTGAAAACAGAGTAGAAAAAATAGCCAATAGATATTTACTGGAAAGGCAAAAGACCAATTTGTGAATAGCAGTTGAAATTGGGAGGTGTTTCCCCTACTCCAATGGCGGATGAATGTGAGAGGCCTACAGGGAGGATGGAAGGGACTAGAACAGATTGGTCTCAATAAGCTTATGAAATTACCAGCTAGGGCTCCCTTCCAGAATAGAGCCTGACCCAGCCTTCTGAGAGTAGAATCAAAATTAATCAAGATAAAGGCAATAAAGACAAAGGAAAGAGAAGAACCACAGGCAGGAAATCTCAGGAAGCAAGCAGTTAACACTTTTTAGCCCTTCATGGAAACAAAAGAGGGAGCTCTGTGAGGTTAGCAAAGCTACCCTGAACCATGCCTCCTTCTAAAAATTCAGAAATCTCTTTTCACATAAAAATCGACAATAAATTAGTTACTATACCAAAAAAGGGGGAGGGGAAAATAAGGAGCAGAATGACATCACTTCCAACAGTGAAAGGACATCAGAAACATGTGTCCACAGAATACATCGAGACCATAAGCTTTAATTTGACAATAATCTAAAAGGTATTAAGAAAAACAATCTAAATGATATTGACATGAAAAAAACATATCACATTTTATTTTAAACGTAAAATTAAAAATAAAAAATCATTTTAGAAATGAAGTCTTAACTAAAAAGAACACAAGAGAACATATAAATAATATCTTAAGGGAAATAAAAGATGAAAAGAGTAAGAATTTTTCAAATGAAAAAGAAGTTAAAAGATTTGGAAACAATTCAAGAGAAAGTGACAAATTAAAGGCAACAAAGATCCAACATATAGATAAAAGGAAGTCCTCAAAAAAGAGATCAAAGTGAAGGAACAAGTCAAATACTAAAAAACATAATTCAAGAAAACTTTGCTGAAATAATAAAGAAAAAAGAACTTAAATTACATGTTGAAAGAGTACACCATGTATCTGAGAGTATTCACCAGGAAAACCCCAAGACATAATTTAGTAAAATTAATGACTTTAAAGAAAAAAGGAAAAAATCCTTTAGATATATAGGCAAAAGGAACATGGGATTTATATGACAAACACAATGAGATTATCATCAGACTTGTCAACACTTTATGCCAGACCGAAATGGAGTAACATATTTAAGGCACTCAAAGAAAACAAATGAGAATCAAGGATAAACTGCAAAGCTGACCATCAAGTATAAAAAGCACAGACAAGTCTTTATCAACATGCAAGAACTCTGAGAATATCACTCTCATTTTCTCACTGAGGAGTCTATTAGACAACAACCTTTGGACAATCAAACTGACTAAAGAGACATTGCTATTAGGCCTGCTAATGAGCATTAAACAAATAATTACGTGTACGACTAGGATTAAATAAGGATTAAAAGGGATAGTATGGTATGTAAAGGCTCTCTGACAATGTAGATACAGTACAACTACTAAAACTGGGAGGAGAATCGGGAGAGGAATATGGGAAAAATTTTTGTCTGTTCTCAGTAATTGTATTTGTATTTTTCTGAGCCTGTGATGTATATAAAGCAGGGTAATATAAATGGCAGTTATGGAATATTTGAATTCTATTTTACCCTCTGCCCTTGAGTACCAGCATTTTCAGTGTGGAAGACTAAATATAGGAGGGGTTACATAGAAAAACCTACTGTCCTGAATTTGAATTGAAAATATCAATATTAACTTAGAGGTATTTTATGTTTAAAATGTATGTTTTTCTGTAGCTGTGTATTGTTTTATAATAGAAAGGTTTTTCATGTCTCCGTCCACTGAAGAGGCCTAGAAACAGTGACAAATCCTGTAGTCATGAGCATACCTAGCAGCCAGATTGTGATCTTGAAAGTATCATTTCTCCCTAAAAGAAACCTGTGCTTCTCGGGGAAATGGGTGCTTTCAGCTCTTGGGTAGTGTATTAGTTTGCCAGGGCTGCTGTAACAAAATACCACAACTGAGTGACTTAAACAAGAGAAATTTATTGTCTCACAGTTCTGGAGGCTAGAAATCCGAAATCAAGGTATTGGCAGGGTTGGTTCCTTCTGAGGGTCATGAGGGAAGGATCTATTCCAGGCCTCCCCTCTTGGCTTGTGGATGGCCATCTTTTCCCTATGTTTCTTCACATTGTCTTACCTCTACATGTGTCTCTCTGTCCAAATTTCCCCCCTTTTTCATAAGGACACTAGTTAGATTAGATTAAGACCCACTCTAATGACCTCACTTTAGCTTAATCACCTCTGTAAAGACCATATCTCCAAATAAAGTCACATTCTGAGGTACTGGGGTTAGGACTTCAACATAAAAAATGGGGGAGGGGGTGCGGTACAATTCAACCTATAGTAGGCAGTAAATATACAGGATAAACTTCAAGTGCCTTGTTATACTAGATAGTGAGGAAGTTATTAAGATTTACTGGGGTCATAGCCAAAGGCCTAGGAGCCAACCTAAAGAAAAGACAGGACAGTTACAATTTGAAGACAATTACAAATTTACAATAAAATTACAATTTTTAATATCTATTAAAGTAGTCAACCTCCTTAAAGTAGAGGTCAATAGAGAGCTAATTCACTGTCTTGAAAACTGATGGTGCAAAAGAATCAACTATTTATCCTACTTGTCCTGTATGAACAGTGCCATTGTGTCTCTTAATAGTAAATGAGGGGAAGCATCTTTTTATAAAAGCATTCAGGCTAATAATTTTAAAAGAAATAACAGATTTAGAGTATCACCATTTTTCAACCCTCAACAAATTAATGGTATAGTCACTGAGCATCAACAGGCTGCTGACATCACAAAAGGAGAGACAACCAGATGTGTGCCTCCCAGTGAAAGAAAACGTCATCAGCTATTGTCTTAGTCCCCTGGGGCTAATATAACAAAATACCACAGACTGGGTGGCTTATAAACAGCATAAATTTAGTGCTTACAATTCTGGAGGCTGCCAGCATGGTCGGGTGAGAACCCTCTTCTGGGTTGCAGACTTATCATTGTATCCTCACATGGTGGAAGGCCCTAGGGAGCTCTGTGGGATCTCTTTGATAAGAGTTCTAATCCCATTCATGAAGGCTCCTCCCTCACGACCTAATCACCTCCCTAAGGCCCCACCTATTAATACCATCATTTCGGAGGGTTAGGATTTCAACGTATGAATTTAGGGGAGACACAAACATTCAGACCACAGCACCTAGTCTTCCCAGAGGAAGACTTGAATCTAATCATGCCTCTGGACCCAGCAAACAATATAAAGGAAATGAAGACAGAGAAACTTGTTGAACCATGTGTGTACAGTCAGCAGCATTTAGAGTGTAGGAGAGTGTACAGGTTAAGTGATCTGTGTTCTTTAACAGGGTGTAAAGAAAAGGATTGGAGGAGGAGCCTATAGATTAAAAGAGACTTAAAAGAAAACATTGCTTAGCAGATAAGACTAAATAATAGTCCAGGAATGTACACTTGGATGTCTTATTACACTTAGGTGATAATACTGTAAAGAAAGCCATGATTGCTATAATGCTCAGAATGGTGGCTACTTTTGTGGAGAGAGGAGGTTATCATTGGAATGAGTATATGGAGGGGCTTTTGGGTGGGGGTGAGGGTTGGCAGAGCTCTATTTCTTGGCTTGGTTGGTGATTACAAAAGTGTTTGCTTTGTAATAACTCATTAAGCTATCTATTTGTTTTGTGTGTTTTTCTGTACCTGTTTTGTTTTTTCAGTAAAAAGTTTGTCTTCTTTTTGTTTTTGTTTTGTTTTGTTTTAAGAGCAGTGCAAAACATAAAGAGCTTTAGTAGAGACTTGTGCTGTATGCTGATTTCATTTCAGGACACTTCTCAGTGTCTTCCAAAAAACCTAGTGTGACCACATTTTCCCATTAAATTTAGCAAAACCTGTTCTTGGCTTAATAGACAAACATACATTTCCATCTACAACCTGATTTAAGAAAAGCATAGAAAGAAAGCAGTGAGAGGCCAGCAAAGTAAAAAAACAAAAAACAAAAAACATGTTTTACCATCCAACCATATTTCTGCAATAAGTAATATTAAGCAAAATTGGGAAAGCATAGGTAGGTATAAGTATGGCAGCATTAGTAGGGTGGTATCATAAAATGTCCCCGAGAAGCTGTAGAATCCCATATTGTTCAAGTTTACAGCTTCACTCCATTCGATTAGACAAACAAAATGGCTTTTATCCATTTGATCCATTGATGTTTTGACTTTAAGCTACAAAGGAGACAAGTTTACAGGCTTTAAAGACAAATCAGTCTTTAAGTTGTCAGCAAAGATCTCTGAAAGCTAACTTTCCTGAAGTACTAATTAAAGCAAAGAACGAGAGTCCACTGTGTAACCAATAACACATTCCCTGTGACGAGTGAGAAGAGGGCCATGATATCCATATCAGACAGTGTGCAAGTATGTATTGAGCACAGGTTTTTCTATGGAGTCTCAGTTTCACATACAGGGTTGGAGCTCCAAATATATGGTCACCATACTTATTTTACAAAATCGTCCTTTGTCTTCTTTCCTCTAATCTTAATGAAAGCAGGGCTGTACTTGCAAGTAGGCCTGACAGATGAATTTAACACATTCTTACAAATTTAAGTTATTTTAACCAGCCCAAGGGAGTTCCCTGGCGGTCCAGTGGTTAAGACTCCATGCTTCCACTGCAGGGGGCATGGGTTCGATCCCTGGTTGGAGAACTAGGATCCCACAAGCTGCGCAGTGTGGCAAATAAATAAATGAATGAATGAATGAATAAATAAACGAACCAGCCCAAGAGGTTCTAAGGATGTGCCTCAAAACCCCCCAAGATGCCAATGGAGTTGGCGGGGGAGGTTAGTAAGCAGGCAGTTATTTAAATCCTATCAATTATTTGAGGCCCAGCTCAGCATCATCTCTCTGTTTTCCAAGCCATTTAAGAGCATTATAGACTGAACCACTCATAACCTAACTTTGAAGATTATTTTGTCAAAACAATAGTGGTTTTATTGCTACTATCGCGTATTGTCCTCCAACTACTTTATGATTGTTAATTTTGTGTCCCTATCTGGTTACAAGGCTTCCTAAAGGTAGCAATTATGTCTTATAATTTCCTGTATTCTCCACTGCATATAGAAAACACTCAATACTCATTGATCTCATTCACTAAGCCTTTAATTCATCCATTTATTCAATTAACAATATTTTTTGAGGGCCAACTATGTGCTGTCCTTTCTGCCAGGTTTATAGCTATGAGCAAGTTTGTGCTCTTATGAAACTTCCATTTTAATAGTTGGCATAAGGAAAACCCGAGGTACTTTTTTCCCTCCCAGACTTTGGACTCTAAAATGACTAACTTTCCAGCAGTAGCAGGGGCTAAACTGCCATTTGTCTAAAAAGAATTCCCAGCCCATTCTGCTGCTTAGTGGTAGGCAAACTAAAAGAAAGGAAAAAACAAAGCAGGTTCAGCATGTGTGAGTTCCTTCTGAATGCTCTCCCCTTCACTGAGGTGCATTCTTCAAAAGCCAAGTAGAACCTTTCAAAATCCTGGGTTGGGAGGGGTTTCACATAGTTTCTCTTTGACTCCTGTACTTTTCCCCATTACTTTCCCTCAGATATACACTATTTTATATATTTATGTACATATGTAGGCATATACACATGTGTGCATGTGTATGTATGTACACGTGTGTGTATGTGCATAATAAGGTTTGTCTCTCGTCCCCCCTTCTCTAGAGATGCTTTTAATTTTAAAGTAGTAATCACCCTAGTGCCCTTTGCCCTCTAGAGTGATTTCTCAAAGGCAGGGCAGTGCCAAAGCTGTAAACCTTTTCCTTCCCTTTGTGGTTCTCTTTTTGATGTTGGAGCTTTCTCACCACCTGCTCTTTTTGTCTAAGCAATTCCCAGGCTTCTATAATTCTGGAAATTTGGCTACTACTTAACCATCGTTATTTATTTCATCAATAGTGTTAAAGTGGCAAATTTTATAGTACTGTGACAACAGTAACATTGATTCTCAAAGAAGGTGTTTTCCTGGCTTTATTTGTTTTGATAAAATAATCTTGGACTGAAAAGAGAACTAAATACATTTGCCTCAGGCCAAATGTCCAAGCTTTATAATGCATAAAGCATAAAAATGATAAAACTCTGCCCTTAAAAAATAATTATAGAGCAAATTGGTGCCATGCTGCAGATAGTGGTAAAAATTAATTAATTGATAGATAGATACATAGATACAAGTACTTTCTGAAGGAGGGAAAAAGTGAAAAAGTCAGTGTCTAATTTCAATAAATATAACATCACCCCTGTATCCCAGTGCTGCTACCAGACCAACATACAGTAAGCACAATAATACTTGTTGAATGAGTGAATTCAGTTCACTTCTTTTATCTACCACTCTCAGATTCCTAATACTTAAAGAGTGGATTATCTATGAGGATAAGGAAACCTATTATGAATATAAATAATAATAGGATTATAACAAATCCTGTGTCCTTTTAAACCAGTATCTCTATGGTCAAAACTTAGTGCTGTAAGCCAGGGCTCATGTAAATAATTGTTTACCCACTCTTTGTACATCATTTGAGTAATCCAATTACAGACAGATGGGAAGATAAAAGTCTCCAAAAAAGGAACCAGGGGTATTTTTCTTGTGAAAATGCACAGACATTCTAAATACTTCCAAGGTTGTCAGATGTCTTACTGTTCCGAGGTGGGGCTAAGTGTCTTTGAAGAAATATGAATTAATGGGTTTTCATGTGGGGTGATTGTTTTTATTTGTCCAAGTAGAAAGGGCACGTGGGAAGCAGATGGTTGTCATTGGCACAGAATGGCTCTAGATGACTGTACTGTTCCCAGGTTGAGCTATGAGGAAGCTCAGACCAATTTGGCTGTGGACAGACAATCAACGAAACTTGTGGGTAACTGTGGAGAGTCTTTCCTACATGTACTCTGACCTGAACTTTATGCTGCCAGTATCTCTGTGTAGAGAGATTTGTTTACCTCTCAAGAGACTTTTGAAATGATTCAAAGTCCTGAAGGACTAAAGGATTCTAGTTAAATAAGTACAGTTTATGTCCCTTTTTCATACCAGAAGTGACAGAAAAGATATCAAAATTCTTTAGGTTTCCTCTTTATTTGTACAAATGGAATGACAGTAATACAGTGACCCTGTAGAGCCTTAGGCTGAGTGAAGCAGTTTGTCTTATCAAAGCAGTTTCTCTAACAGTAGGTCACGGGGAGCAGGGGAGTGTATTTCTACCCCTGAAAGATATAGCTTACAATCCTCGAAGTAAGTATAGGACAATTAATTCTATGTTAATATGTTGTTACTGACCTATGAACTCAAGCTATAATTTTCTCATATAACATATTTGAAACAGCCAGCTTGCCTATTTCCATAACCCACAAAGCTAAAATATTCTTTCTAATTTGTCTAACAAGTGAGTGGAGCTCAACGTTTGGGGACAAGAATTTGCAGCCTGGTGAGCTGCATAATGCACACTGACGACTGAAATATCAGGCAAATCAGTGAAAAACTCTGTAAACCAAAAGTGTTTAACTTGAGAAATAAATCTGTGTGTATACTAAATAATACGTTTCTCTATATTTACCCCGACTTGTTGAGCTATGTTTAGTCATATTCATTCATTTATTTAACAAATATTTATCAAGCTCCTTCTATGTGCTGAGGTCTGATGTCGGCACTAGGAACATCATAGTAATTGAAACAGATAAAAACCGTGAAGCTTATACTCTAGGGTGTTTCAGGATAATGATTCAGCGTATGAGCCACATTTACAGAATTAGTTCCAAGATTGTTCCAACTGACCCGTTTTCTTTTAGTCTGTCTCTGACCACTCTTGGCTCTCAATTGTTCTTCAGTTTCTTTTCTGCCTAATCACTTTAGTTTGGCACATTGATTGACAAACTTCCACTTTGTCCTTCATATTCTTCGCTTTGTTCTTAGTCTTTCAAAAACTGTCTTTCCCTTCTGATGTGTCTCCCCTGAGAACAAATGACCCAGTGATAAGCCTCCTGGTGTGCAACTCCCAGAGCCCATCACATTTGTGTACAGCTCATACCAGAGATGGCCTGGGCCATGAGCAGATGCTAGACAGCGGACCTGTGTTTTGTTCTAAGTTACAGAGTGCATAGTTGTGCACAGTAAGGAATATTTCTGAGCAGAGCTTCTACTTAAGCCAGTGGAAACTGAAAATAAACAAGGTACTACCTGGGCAAAATTAAGAAGCAGAAAAAGATGAATCCACTCCCTTACACTCCTGTTTTCTTTCTCTTTTTCCACTTAGTAAACTTTTTCTATCTTTTAACATACTGCTTTAGTCACTTTAGGAGCCAGCCAAAAAGAATGTCTCTTCTCTGATCTGTCCCTCCTGCTCTCACAGAAGGAACCCTGGCTGCAGCAGTGTAAGGACTGACCCCTAAGAGCTACTAGGAGTGGGAAAATGTGCCTCAGGGGTTCCTTCCCTGCACCCTTAACTTTAAGTCTTCATTCATTATGTTAAGCCCTAAGTGTCCCAGACACCAAGATCTACAGCAACCACCCTATGTTTCTGCAGAATAGTGATAACTAGATTGGTTGAATGCTTACCACATGCTAGGCTCACACTAAGCACCTTACATGTATTACCCTGCTCAGTCCTCCCAACCTGATCATATAGGTACTGTTAATACCACAGAGTAAGCTCTAAGTGAATGTTTCTTTTTACTGCTAGGCAGGAATATAGCACAGAGTTTTGACTATGGGGGCTCAGGTTCAAGAGAGAGAAAGCGTATGGTATTAGTTATGTATTGCTATATACCACACCCCCCAAGTTACCTCAAACTTAGCAGCTGAAAACAATAAACATTTATTATCTCATACTTTCTGAGGGTCAGGAATCTGGGCAGCTTCAAGGGATGGTTCTGATTAGGGTCTCTCATGAGGTTGCTGTCTAGATGTTGGCTGGGGCTGCAGTCATCTGAAGGCTTGACCAAGACTGGAGGATCCACTTCCAAGATGGCTGACATACATGGCTCTTGGCAAGAAGCCTCAGTTCCTTGCCTTATCAGTCTCTTCACATGGCTGCCTCAAGCCATGGTGGCTGGCATCCACTGATCCAAGAGGGAGCAAGGCAAAAGCCACATTTTTTTATAACCTAGCCTCGAGAGTGACATTCCATCACTTCTGCTGTCAGTTCATCACATAGACCAACTCTGATGCAAAGTAGGAAAGAATTACACAAGGCCATGAATACCTGGAGGTGTGGATCATTGGGGGGCCATTTTGGGGTTGACTACCACATCTTTTAAAACTAAACATCACAAACCAGCTTTCTTCCATATTAAGAAAACAAAGCCTTGAAGTGTCTGGTTGGCGGGCACTATCTGGCTTTAACAATTAGGTGTTGTATAAGTGCTGGGCTGGATGGAAGTGCTCTCTGCCCACTTAGGTGAAGTGACCACTCAGGATGAGGACTGTCAGTTGTCTTTGCTGTGTAAATGAGATACCAACTAGGGATTATTGTATCAGTTGTTATTTTAGCAGAAGTCAAGTCTGTACCACTGTCAACTGGCCATGTCAAATTTGTGATCCCCATTTTATAGGCTTTGGGAATTGAGACACTTGCTCAAGGTAATACTATTAGTCAAGGGGGCAGGTGTTCTAATGCAGGCTGTCAGACTGCAGAGGCCACCTTCATAGCCAGAACTCCATAAGGACCTACCCTCAAAGGGTAGGTCCTTTTAGCCATCAGCCCAAACTCAAGGAGAAGAGGAGCTAGGAAATGGCATGCAGCCAGAGTGCTACTCAAGATTCCCTTGAGTATACATATGACAGGGCATCCTAGAAGATTGGAAGGAACATGTGCGGTTAGATCAGAAGAACACCCAGGTCTGGAGATGGATTTAGAGGTTGAAGAAAAGGATCTCCTGCTTATAATGGGCTGATTGAGGTCTTCATTTTCTAATAACGTATGTAAGTGGCAAGGTAAAAGGAACACAAATTAGTCATTAACATGAAATATTTGCCATCTGTGTCTAGGTAATATAATCACATTCAGGAATACATTCAAGGAAATCATGGTTTCTGAAGTGCAGCTAGGAGACACTAAGAACTCTTCCACTGGATATTTCTCTTGGGACTGGCTATACCCTACCTTCTCCTTTTAAGCTCTAAATAGAAAGTAGCTATTCCTTTTGAAAAATGATATTTTCCCTGGATACCCCATGGATGCTGACCCAGAAGAGTGCAATCATACAAGAATTCTGTTAGAGATGATGCCAAATTAAGAAGTTCATATGTGGCTTCCTGTTCTCCAAAGCCTTCCTCGATTTTGCCATGGTGGTCCAGGCACTCCTTTTTCCTCTTTTGCCCAAATGGGAGTTTGGATTAAGGATGAGGAAGGAAAGGACATTTGAAAACATAGAGTACTAGAGGGGGACAGGCACTGGGAAGAGGAGGGTTACTGGGGACTCTACGGCTCTCTTCCCAGTTAGACTCTATGACCCAACCCCTTGAACCTCTTTTCTCCTTCCCATAGATCTGAGAAATTCAGCTTGCTTGCTTTTCTTTTCTGAGCTGTTAGCAACTACTCTATTTCTTGGTTCTCATTTTTCTCCAAGAGTGGATGTGGAGTGGGATGTATCCCTGTGTTGCTGTGCACCAAAATAAGTACACAGACCCTTTCGGTTTTAAGGGTTTTCTTGGGGTCACCATGGGGAAACAGAAGGAGAAAAAAATTAACAACATGAGGAAGTTATGAAGTCTCCAAAAACCTTACACGTTGTCCAACTTTACCCTTTTCTGCTACTCAGAAGTGTTGATGGCTCCCCTTCTGCTCCTGAGGGTGGAGCTCTCATCTGAGCTCCTCCTTTCTGGACCTCTTCCCTCCCTTATCTTTTTCCACAGACCCACCCCTCCTTCCCTGAGGGCCTGTCTTTTAAGATGTGTAAGTACAGTTGGATGTGGACATATAGACTTTCAAGTACTCCCATAGCCAAAGAATCATTTACTGTCAGTGTCACTCCAAGATGCTTTCCTTCATTTCTCTCAATGACTCCTTCATGCCACCCCAGGAGTTCTTCACTAGAACTAAGAGCATGAAAACTGCAAATGAGGAGAAGGGACATGGGGAGAGGCAAAGCTGTAGGCTTTGGGAAGGCACCAAAGACATACCATAGCAACTTTGCTGAGGACCCTTGGTAGCTGGTCTGGGTGCTCCTAGGACATCAGGCTGTTCTGAGTGTTCTCTTTTAAATGTGAGTCTGGACACTGCAGATGTTAAAGAGTATGAATCAGAGGAATTCAGCCTGGTGTAACCAGGAAGCCAGTGCTCTGCAGAATAGACCAGTGACTCACCACAACTTGATAATGTCACATACAAGGACAAAAATGGGCAGCTTTGATTTGCTAAATGGAAATAAAAAATACGAATTATTTTTTATAGTAGAAGAGAGAGTGCATCCAAAATTAACTCT
Source organism: Aethalodelphis obliquidens (assembly GCF_003676395.1). NCBI lineage: Eukaryota > Metazoa > Chordata > Mammalia > Artiodactyla > Delphinidae > Aethalodelphis > Aethalodelphis obliquidens. The sequence goes on from NW_020837956.1 coordinate 4,385,899, forward strand.
TTAAAAATATCTCCAATTGTTGAGTGCTTAACATATTCAACAGAAAGTTTAACAAAACGTGGAAATTGGAATATTGACATTACTTCAAAGGACTCAGAAGTAGTTAAGTAACTTAGGTGTATTTAAATCTTTTGTGATATGAAATATACTTTATGTGAACAATCTATTGAACTTTGCTCATATTGCTTGTTTTCTCGTTTACGTTTGAATAACATAAATGAGTTCTGATGAGTGCCTCTTGACATCATCAATGATAACTCAGACTGGTCTCCTTAGTACCTTTGATTTCTTGCTCCTCCCCATAGGGGCAGTTATATGCTGCATCCAGCCTTAGGAGAGGAAACAAAGGTAAATTTCAGGGGAATTCCCTGGTTGTCCACTGGTTAAACACTGTGCTTTCACTGCTGAGGACCTGGATTCAATCCTTGGTTGGGGAACTAAGATCCCACAAGCTGTGCAGCCAAAAACAAAACAAAACAAAAAAACTAAAAAGAAACCCAAAGTTAAGTTCAGGGACCAAAAGGATTCACAATAATGGATAAACTAAATTGAAAGCATTATGTATAAATAATTATGTATCTTTAAAGTTATTTAATATGGGGCATATTTTTTATGAGATAAAACTTTTGTATGATATGTATATTTAAATAAAAAATTAATCTTAAATTTAAAAAAAACATACATTGGAGAAGGCAGCTGATGACACAGTTGTTTGGAGAAAGTAAAGAACAGAAAACAAAAAAAACTACAAAAGAAAACCCACTGAAGGATTTTGAGAAACTCCAGATGGACTCAGACATGTTGATGGAGGCAGCAGGCAGCAATATGACAGCTTAGGTCTGACTAGAATCTCCATAATTTTCAAATGGAAGTTTGAAATTCTCAGATAAGATAAATTTGGTGAAAGAAGAGAAAAACTCTAGAATTCCTAATTCTCTTTCCATGAGTTTTGAAGAACTATTTATGAGTATGGAACAGCCTAAGGGCAAAATGGGAGCAATGGACTTGTTGCCTTGTCCAAGACAGCCAGACCTTCCATTTCTATCCAGCCACATGGAAGTGGTTACGAGTCCTTGATACTCCATCCTGTGATCCCTCCTCCCACATTCCTGTCCCACTCTTAACCCTGTTGGGTTCTTATGGCACCTTATACTTTTCTTCCGTGGTAATTAATACAGTTTGTAATTAGATATTTATTCGTTTGATAATTTGATTGTCTGACTTAATCATACTGCAAGCTTCAAGAGCAGGGACAAACTTCAAGGACCATTTTGTTCAGAAATGTATCCCCAGTGTCTACCTAGTACAAGATATCTAGTGGTAATCAAAAAATATTTTGGAACAAATGAATAAATGATTCTTTTTTCTCTGCTTAGAATGTCTTTCCTCTTCCTATTTTGCTGGTGATCTCATATTTATGTTTTTTCAAAACCCAATTTGTATCACCACTCCAAAATACTGCTCCTGCAGAGGAAGTTACAGCCTCCTTTCTCTCTATGTCTTCTAAGCATCTGGATTGCTGCACTCACAGCCCTGTCCTGCAATTGTTTGTTTACATAAGTCTCTTGACAATTAGACTGTGAGCTCCTTGAGGTCAGCAACTGGGTCTTATTCATCTTTTTATTCCCAGTATCCACTGGCATATGTAGGTGCTCATAGACGTTTGGGAAGGAAGTGAGATAATAAATGGATCTTGTGTTTTCTAGGTACCTTGTCAAAGGAGAAGCCCATTTAGGGGCAGTGGTGAGCTGTAGGTCAACAGTTCAGTGAATATACAGGACACCAATGATGCCCCCAGGGAACATTGGTGTTGCTTCCCCTTCTTTTAGACCCTTGCCACTTTTCTCCTCATTTCTCCCAAATGGAGCTTCCCAGGCCCCTGTGGGGCAAGTTCATGATGCAAGCAGGGACAGTCAAAGAATTTCTCTAGATATTTTCTTCCAATAGCTGAGTGATAGATAGTAGTTCTTTCCTCTCTGAGGGTGCTAATATCAAGGTATGAGCACAAGTCATTCACCACCACTTGTTGAATGTAGCCATCTCTAGAGAAAGTCCTGAAAGGATCAAGTGCCTAGTTCTAGTAAGATCCAGCCATCATTGTCCTTTCAGTGGGTTGGTTATGTAAGTCAGTACATTCCCCATTGGCCTAAATTAGTTCCAGTTGTAAGACGTACTAACAGAGGCAGAGCTTAGCATCTCTTCCACTGTTGGTCCTCTTTTCCCATGCAGCCCCCCAGCCTCTCCTCTAATAATTTCTTGAATAAATAATAAAGAATATCTGTGAGGTAATAGAAAATATGTATATTAGTCTCTGCCTCCAGTTTCTGGCACAGAGCTCATAAAACCCTAGTAATTTCTTATGTGATAATTGTACTAGGAGCATCTTTTGTTCTAATATTTGGTCTCTGACCCTGGTTCCTGACAGAGAGTTCCTATATCCCTTGGAATTTTCTGGGTAATAACGGTAACTCTTGATGGGCTCCTGGATAGGGACTGGTCACCAGAAAGACCAAGCCATGATTAGAAGCTTGGAATTTTCAGCCCTCCCATTCTCCAGAGAGGAGAGGGGCTAGAAATGGAGTTAATGACTGATCATACCTATGTGATGAAGTCTCCATAAAAACCCCAAAAGTATGGGGTTCTGAGAACTTCCAGGTCAGTGAACACATCCATGTACCACGAAGGTGGCGCACCCCAAGTCCACGGAGACAGAAGCTCCTGTTCTCTGGACCCTCCCAGACCCTATGTATTGAATGTCTCTTCATATGTATCTTTTTATCATATCCTCTAATAAAATGTTAAACATATGTTAGTGTTTCTCTGAGTTCTGTAAGCCACTCTAGCAAATAATGGAATCCAAGGGAGAGGAGGTCATGGGAATCTCCAATTTGTAGCCAAGTTGGATGGAAATTGTGGGTATCATGGGTACTCACTACTTGTGATTAGCATCTGAAGTGGAGGGGGGGCAGTCCTGTGGGACTGAGCCCTTAACCTGTGGGATTTGGTACTATCCCAGGTAGATAGTGTCGGAATTGAGTTAAATTGTAGGACACCCAGCTAGTATCACAGAATTGCTTGGTGTGTGGAGTGAGGGGAACCCCACACACCTGGCATCAGAAGTGTGAGTGTGGTAGCAGTGTGAGAGTAAAGGAAAAACATGCTTTTTTCCCACTAAATATCCAGTTGGAAGACTTCTAGTTTTAAGACGACAGAATAAAAATGGTTCTGCCCCCTGCACCTTTCTCTCAAAAATTCCCCTAAAACAATAAGAAAAACAAGAATAAGGAACATAGAGTTTATCTTTGGTAAAACTAGGACACAACTGTGACTCTGAACCAAAGAGGAAGCAAGTCAAACTGAAGTTCCTGTGCAGTGAGGCAGAGGTGAGGCAAAAGAGTGGAGCAGGGACCGTTTAAGAGGGCTTCCCTGGTGGCGCAGTTGTTGGGAGTCCGCCTGCCGATGCAGGGGACACGGGTTCGTGCCCCGGTCTGGGAAGATCTCACATGCCGCGGAGCGGCTGGGCCCGTGAGCCATGGCCACTGGGCCTGCGCGTCCGGAGCCTGTGCTCCGCGATGGGAGAGGCCACAACAGTGAGAGGCCTGCGTACCGCACACACACACACAAAAAGGGGTATGTGAGGAGGGACTGCCCTGGCGATCCGGTGGTTAACACTTCGCCTTCCAACGCAGGGGTGTGGATTTGATCCCTGGTTGCGGAGCTAAGATAGCACATGCCTCGCAGCTGAAAACCAAAAAACATAAAACAGAAGCAATATTGTAACAAATTCAATAAAGACTTTTAAAATGGTCCATACCAAAAAAAAAAAAATCTTTAAAAAAAAGAGTGTATGAGGAATGGCTAGACCTCTAAGTTCCCACCCACTCTACAGGGGCTATGTTTCACCCACCCTCAAAAATGAGAGTAGGGTCTCTCGAGAAGCTGAGCTAGTCTCAGGAAACCAGGTACAGAGGAGAGCTGGCAATGAGACGCTAGAATCTGAAAAGAGGGAAGGACCTACTACCAGGTTCTAGCAGCATTCCCACCCTTCTCTCCTCCCATGGGAGAAACTGAGCACCATTCCAAAAAGAGACCTACCTATGCTAAAATTTAGGGATACCAAATGAAAAAGTTGGCTAGCCATCTTCTCATTTTACAGTTCACCAGAGGATAAGCCTACCCTTGTATGAACAGTTCCAAACAGCTTTAAAGTATCTCATTTTAAGTTACAAATAGATAGACAAAGATCACTGGAGATCCGAGGAGAACCTCCAATATGGAAGTTAGAAACCAGAACAATAATAGAAGGGGAAAACTCTTTTCAGAGAGAAAAAAAAAAATCATTCCAAAGGACTGGGTAAAAGAATAACACTGGACTTCTCAACAACAACATTGACAGCTAGAAGCTAATGGAGTAATACCATTAAAAGTCTGAATAAAAGTTATTTTCAAACCTAGAATTCTACATCCAGCCACCCAAGCAAACCATTGATTGTGTGCGAGGATAATATATATGCATTTTCATACGTGCGAACTCTCAAAAAGATGTTCCTTTCACGTATCCTTTCTCAAGAAATTACTGGATAATATGTTCCACCAAATGTGGAAATAAACCAGGAAAGAACATAGTGGATCCAAGGAACAGAGGATCCAACACAGGAGTGAGGCAAAGGGTATCTCCAGGATGATAGCAAAAGGACATCCCAGAAGACCTCAGATAGACTAGGTGATGTGTTAGGTCTAGAAGTAACCTGAGTAAATTAAGTGGCTTCGAGGGCTCCAGGAAGGATGCTGTTGGGGAAACAAAACAGAACTACCAGATTATCTAACAGGTTTGGTCATGTGAAAATTTTTAGTGAGAAGCATATTATAGAACTGTTGGTTGCTATGGAAACACTTACATTGGTTCAATGAAATCTAGGCAAACGAAAAAAACAGAGGCAGTTATCAACTTCAAGAGAAACTGAAAGATATACAAGAAAGAAAATTCAATCATCATACACTTCTTGACTCATTAGAAGACAATAGTTACAGTCATATTAATTAACACCGAATATGAGTTTAACAAAAAAGTATGATACAACTGTGTTGGGAGGATGGAGGAAGGGGCAGGGGAAGAGTAAGAGTGCTAATCGCACAGTGAAAGGAAATCAAGGGACTTCCCTGGTGGTCCAGTGGTTAAGACTTGCACTCCCAATGCAGGGGACCTGGGTTCGATCCCTGGTCAGGGAACTAGATCCTGCATGCCACAACTAAGACCTGGCACAGACAAATAAATAAATATTAGAAAAAGAAAAAAAATTACGTGGAAAGAGAAAAGGAAATCGATAGAGAGAATCACATACCCAGAAACTTGGAGGCAAATAGAAACAATATAAAAGCTGGAAAAAATTTGTCTCTGGATAATAGGATGCGGGGGGGGGGGGACAGAGCTGTGTGAAAATACTACTGTGTTGTTGTTTTTTGTAAGCATTTTGGTGCTACTTGACCTTTTAAATTATGCACTTATATTGCTTTGATAAGTAAAAATTAGCTTAAAAATATCATACTGAAGGAGCACCAAATTATTAGCTGGCTCAGTTGCCTACATGTGTCATTACAGCTCTGCTCTTATGCTTGGAGGATTGAAAATGTGGTCAGAGAGCTGGTCAGTGGACAGGTTATGAAATACCTTGTGTGCGAAGCCAAAGAGCTCCAATTTTATTGTACAGGAAATGGAGAGCCCTCGGGGATCTTAAATAATGGAATAATAGATCAGACATACTCTCTGAGCATTAGTTTCCTAGACTGGGTTGACCTAGGACGGACTATTCTGCCACTTTTTCCTCCCTCAACATTTTAGTATGAAAAATTTCAAATGTTTTATTACTTAGTAATTTAAAATTTTTATTTATTTTACCAGTATTTATTACATATCATTAAATAATTATAAATTATTTAAATTTACTATGAAAAATTTTCAGAAAAATCAAATTATATATTGACCATCCATGTAATTACCTAGATTCTACAATTAACATTTTTACCATATTTGCCTCCTTGCATAATTATCCGTCTACCTATCCCTCTGTCCATCCGTCAATCTATCTGATATTTTTGATAAACTGACAGACATCCATATACTTCATCTCAAAACACTTCAGCAGCATGTATATCATTTACTAGAGTTTTTTTTTTTTACAGTTCTTTTGGATAAAATCTGCATACAATGGAATTCACAAATCTATAGTGTACCATTCCAGAGTTTTGACAAAACCATATGCCTTTACATATGCAAATGTAAAACCCACACTCTTTTCAGTGTATAGAACATTATCATCACCCCAGAATGTTCCCTCATTATTCTGCCACTTTTTAGTGTCTTTGTAACCCTAAAGTCCCGACGGGACTGGGGGGCTGACAATGAAGCCATATCACGAGTGTAGGGATGAGTAAGAGTGGGATGTGGGTGTGGGGCCGTCAACACAGCTCCCCTCCTTGATGGAGGTTCCAGGAAAATCAGAGACATTGACAAAGTGTGAAAGTTCATCTTGGTAATATCTTGGTTAAAGATACCAGACAAAGCTTTATGATCTACTGGTTGGCAAAGCCTACACGAAATGACCTCTGAGATCTCTTCCAGCTCTGATGTTATATCTTTGTTTCTGGGGTTTGGAAAGCTAACTTTGTTTTCAATGAATTTCACAAGCACTTACTAAGTGTACAGCTGTAGCAGGCCCTGAAAGGCCCACCATATATTAGCTACTATTAATGCCATCTCTTCTAGGGGCAGAGTTAACCAGCCGATACTCTGGCTCAGGCTTTGATTATCATCTGTCTGATTTGTAAAGTGGAAGTTGAAGAGCTTCTGTAATATATCAATACCATCCTTGACATCTGGTGATGGCACCTCTTACCCACCTCCCTTAAAAATTCCACTGAATAATTATCGTGTCCTGACCAGTGACGGGCATTTGTAAGACTGCTGGCTAGAGTTAGTTTCAAACACAGAACTTTTCTCAGTGTGAAATTAAGTCATCTCAGGACCTATAGTCTCATGTGCTTCTTAACCAGACAAGACTTTAATAAACACTTAGTAAAAACTATTTGGTAGAATTTAATCAGAACTCTCTCTGGCACTTAAATACAAAACTATAGATTATTTTTAGAATGGTGAAGATCCAGAAGTGCCTTCCCAAGAATAAAAAAGACCCAATTAGTCAGGCAGTGGGTTTTGAGCTGCTAACTACAACCCCCTGGCCCTGGGCTGGGTCCTGCAGGGGATTCAGAAAAACCATGAGAATGACTCTACTTTTGAAGAGAAGACAGGGCTCACAACAGCTAGGCAAACACCCAGGTACTCAGCTCTGTACTCATGTCTCTCACCTGGGTTGGGGCAGTTCCCCTCTGCCACAGATCTTGCCCTTTCTCTCTCACAACATTCTTCACACTTACAGTTATTTCCTTAGTGTCAGTCTCTGCCAGACTGAGCAAAGTTCTGCCCAGTTCACTGCTGTATTCTCAGGACCTAGGCCACTGCCTGGCACAGAGTAGGTCCCCAGTAAATGTTGAGTAGTGAATAAAGTTATAAAAAGACATTTCTATTAAATAAAAGAGTTTAAAAATGGAAGTTTTGTCAGGTTAGGTTTTTAAGGCCTTTCCTTTACAACATAGGTATGCCATTCTCCGAAAGCCTTCATTGATCCCTGGCAGCAACCTCATCCCCACAGAGGCTGGTCCCACTTCTGTGCCTTGCCCCTATTACATCTTAAGCGTCTGTCATGCCATGTATCAGTCTCTACTGTATCTTTTTGTTTTCTTGGCTGTATCCCCCACTAGACAGAGTATGCCTTGAGAGCAAGATCCCTGCACCTTTGCATCCTAGGGACAAAGAGATAGTGGTTAAATAAGTAAGCTTCCTTTTCCTGAAGTTATTAAAGCTGAATCCATTTATTAAACAAGCTGTAGGCAGGATTAGCCAGAAGCAAGAATTTATAGTATTGTGATAAGATTTCCCTCAATGAATATTTGTTGAAGACTGTTAGAGATAAATTATTCATCCATTGCAATTAGTATTCCCAAAGGTCTCTAAGAGCTCATTTCCTGTTCTGAGTGAACTCTGTCGTCTTCCGAGATCTAAGCCTTATTTCACAGGAAAATGAGGCAGATTCTCTCTGACGGTTGGTTGAGTAGTGGTGGTGAGTCTCATTGAGACGATTGTTTTCCTTCTCATCTTTGGTAGAGAAAATTACCAAGACTCTAGGAAGTCTAAAGTTGGCATATAAAGGTGAATAGTCTAGAACTAGTATTAGAAAATGGTAATTACCAGGGAGGTAATTATCTAACTGGAAAAGTAGATGCTTTAGTTACTTAAGAACATTTAAAAAAAAGTAGTTTATACTTACACATCTGTATGTACTGATGCAGATGGAATTTGGTGCTACTGAAAGCTAAGGAATAAACACTTAATAATTTTCCTCTTTTTTAAAAAAATGACCCCCCCAATCTGCCATTGTGTTGAATAATCTAAGAGCAAAATTATGTGAGATTTTTTTTTAATTATTGGAGTATAGTTGATTTTATAATGTGAGATTGAACCAGGTCTGTCTGATTCCACAGTCTATGCTTCCCCCTCCCTATATCATAACTCAATGGAGAAAAAAGTGGGACACCTTATATGAAAGCAGTGTAAGAATGGGGTATATCCCTTTATTGGATTTGATACTGATCTTGGGTGGCCTCCGCCTGCAGCGGCTTAAAGCAAGGTTTCAGTTCCCCGCCAGAGATTGTGGTCAGGCCCTGGCAGTAAGAGTGCTGAATCCTAGCCACCAGACCACCAGGGACCAGAGGCCAGTGACAAGGCCCTGGCCTGTCAGCTGTGTAGAAATGAATTTCCACATAGAGATGGAAAGTAGTGAAGCAAGTAAAGTGCTTATTAGGAGGAAAGGAGTACCTGTGGATAGACACACGGCGGGCTCAGAGAGAGATTCGCGCCCTTGTGGTAGTTTGAATCACTTTTATGGGGCATTTCTTCCAGGTTTCCTTTGACCAATCATGTTGCTTTGCCTGGTTCTGAGTCTGTATTTGGTTTATCTCAGGGTCCTCCCCTGCGTGCATGCGCATCTCTTAGCCAAGATGGATTCTAGTGAAGAGGCCTATAGGTAGTTGACATCACTTACTATGAGGTGGCGCCCCCTCCCTTTTTGACCTCCAAGGAGCCTTTCTGCACATGTGTAGTTGGGAAGGTCTCCTTGAGTTTGAGAATGAGGAATATGTGGTCTTTTATCTCTTATCTGGGCAGGGCCCAGCCTCCTCCATCATCCTGCTTTTATGGCATTTCTGCCATTTTGGAGTTTCTGTCCACAGGGGAGAAACTGTTCAGCCTGGGGCCCATCTATCTCCTGCCTCAATACTATGCTGAAATCTTCTAACCCCTGGCTGCAGAGGCTTGACAATGAGTATTACATCTAATTGAGTCACTGGTGGAATAGGAAGAGCGTGGACTGGTATTCAAGTCCCAGCTCTAAGGCTCACTACTCAGCAGCTTTGGAAAACTTACTTTAAGTTCAAAGGACCTCCATTTTCTTTCAATGGGGATAATTAAACATTTCCTGAGCATTGCTGCAAATGCTGAACTCTAGCCTAAGCACTTTTTGGTATTACCGTATTTAACCCTCACATTACATAGATAATAATAATAGATACTTCTATTTTCCAGTTGAGAAACAGGCTTAGAGAAATTAAATAACTTGTTCAAGGTCACCAAGCTCCACTGCCCACATCTTCAGACATATATGCAATAGCTTCCTCACCATTTCTATCTAAATGTCAAATAGGCAACTCAAACTTAACATATTGAAAAGTGATTTCTTTATTCACCTAATGTCATTCCTCCTTCCAAGTCTTCCACATTTTAGTAGATGATACCACCTCTTTCAGACCAAAACATAGGAACCATCCTTGTTTCTCTTTCTCTCAGTTTCCTCCCCCACCCCTACCCCATCAATCCAATCCATTAGCTATTCTTCTGAACTCTGTCTCAAAAATACGTTTCTTTTTAGCTACTTCTTACTACCACAACCACTACCACAACCCAAGCCATGATCATCCCTTGTCTGGGATCCTGTAATAGCCCCATGCTTCTGGTAGCACTACACCTCCCCCATCCTCTTCCTCACCATCCACAACAGAGCTCAGAGCCTTTGTGCTCCTGTCAAGACCATAATCTCCTCTTCTCACACCAGAGTCAGAGCCTCACTACCACAGTCTACCTGGAAGGCCATCAGCACAAATCTCATCTTTATCCAGATCGCCACAGGACAGAACTGTATCTTCCAGCTTGCATGCCCATACTACTCTGTATATTTTAAAACATGATCCTGTCTGCTCCCCCTCTACAACACAAGAAAACTTTCATTGTGTCCCCTGGAACTCCTGGTCCATCACCAGCAAAATTCTTTATATTCCCTTCACCTTCTTGCCCTGAATGAAAACTAGTTTGTTCCCAGAAGCACCGCTTCCTTTATATTTCTCTCTAGTGACGGCTGCTTTTTTTTTTTGCCACATCCCAGTATTCTGCTGGGCCTAGAGGTAGGATCAGCAGTCTTCAAGCTCTTTATTGCTGATTTAAGACCATTGTTCCTCCCGCTCCCTAAACTCTCCCCCTCCCAAAGTTTGAACCTCTTTATAGGTCGCTCACCCTAATTCTTCAAAAAGTTTAGCTCCTGTCAGAACAGTATGGAGATTCCTTAAAAAACTAAAAATAGAACTACCATACGACCTGGCAATCCCACTACTGGGCATATACCCTGAGAAAACCATAATTCAAAAAGAGTCATGTACCACAATGTTCATTGCAGCACTATTTACAATAGCCAGGACATGGAAGCAACCTAAGTGTCCATCAACAGATGAATGGATAAAGAAGACATGGCACATAGATACAATGGAATATTACTCAGCCATAAAGAGAAACGAAATTGAGTTATTTGTAGTGAGGTGGATGGACCTCGAGTCTGTCATACAGAGTGAAGTAAGTCAGAAAGAGAAAAACAAATACCATATGCTAACACATATATATGGAATCTAAAAAAAAAAAATTGGTTCTGAAGAACCTAGGGGCAGTACAGGAATAAAGTTGCAGATGTAGAGAATGAACTTGAGGACACGGAAGTGGGAAGGGTAAGCTGGGTTGAAGTGAGAGAGTGGCATGGACATATATACACTACCAAATGTAAAATAACTAACTAGTGGGAAGCAGCCACATAGCACAGGGAGATCAGCTCGGTGCTTTGTGACCACCTAGAGGGGTGGGATAGGGAGGGTGTGAGGGAGACGCAAGAGGGAGGAGATATGGGGATGTATGTATATGTATAACTGATTCACTTTGTTATACAGCAGTAACTAACACACCATTGTAAAGCAATTATACTCCAATAAGATGTTAAAAAAAAAAAGTTTAGCTTCTGTCTCACTGACACTTTCTCCAAAGATAATCCTGTCTTAATTCTGGGTAATTTCGAAGACATGCAGATGATCCTCTCCAAACCTTTTATCTCTGCTTCTCTTTTCCTCCAATGGTCTAGTCCTCCACACTTCCTGAGTCATCCCCTCCACGAGCATGTCTTGTCGCTACCGATAACCACAACCTCTCTATCATCTCTATTTCAAGAAACCTACTCTCTGAGCCCACTTGCCAACTTCCCCATGCCCTCGCTCTAGTACTCTGTCAGGATTCTACCACCATTTCCTGATCCCTCACCTCCTCATGGCCTCACTTCCCTGCTCTCCCACCCTTGTTACATAGTTCCGCCCTACAATCACCCTTTGCATATCCATCTAGTCTCTTACTCCTCTCTCCTTCCATTGGATTCACCTGACAAAACCCTAACCCTGATAATGTCAACTTCCCACCTTCTCTGAACCACCATCCACACATAAACACAACAGGGAAATATGCTGACTGGTTTCACTTTAAATTTTTCACCATCAACCTTAATTAGGCCCTCAGTACTTCCAGTTAGCCCCTCTTAACCCTTCCTTATTATATACATTTTCTTCATCTTTTAGATGACTATCTTACGTTTCACATTTCTTCTCAAACCTCCATACCTTTGCCCCTCCTCACTCTCAGATGAGGATCTTGCTTCATGTCTTACTAGAAAAGCAGAAAGAAGCCATAAGAAGAAAAATTCCATATAGCGTCTACATCTGTTCAGTCACCTTCATCTATACCTGTAGACCCTGCCTCTCCTTTGGTTATGGATCAATTGACTACATTCCTAAGGCCAAGTTCTGTACTTGGGTGCCAGATCCCATTCCTCTTTTCCTCTGAAAGACATCACGTCCCCTTCTTGTATCATTAATTTTTCCCTCTCGACTGGATCATTTACTCGACCATCCATAGTTATTTCTCTCATCTTAAAAAACAAACTAAAACAAAAATACCCACCAATAACATTCAGGTGTTTCTCACTCCTTTATTTGTATCTTTCTGCAATTCCTCTCCTCCCCCACCCTTTTCTTGAATTTGCCTATATACCCTCATTTTATCTCTGTATTTAAAGAAAAGAAATATAAAAAAGAGAAAAATGGTCAGTTAACTATGTCAATTCTTATCTAAGTTTTTTATAAAAGGTGATCAACTTAACATGATGATAAGTAAATGTCTATTTTCCCCCCGGAATAGCTGAAATCTAAAAATAATAATATAGGGACTTCCCTGGTGGTCCAGTGGTTAAGAGTTTGCCTTCCAATGCAGGGGTGCGGGTTCGATCCCTGGTCAGGGAACTAAGATCCCACATGCCTCGTGGCCAAAAAACCAAAACAGAAAACAGAAGCAATATTGTAACAAATTCAATAAATTCTTAAAAAAAAAATAGTCCACATCCAAAAATCTTTTAAAAATAAAATAAAATAAGTATAAATAATAATACAAATAATAAAAATAGCTAATATAGTCACCCCTCCATATCTGCGTGTTCTGCATCTGCAGATTCAACCAACCATAGGTCAAAAAATTTTTTTTTAATTCCAGAAAGTTCCAAAAAGCAAAACTTGAATTTGCTGCATGCTGGCAACGATTTACATAGCATTTATATTGTATTAGGTATTATAAGTAATCTAGAGATTACTTAAAGTATATGGGAGGATATGCCTAGATTATATGTGAATACTACACCATTTTACATAAGGGACTTCAACATTCATGGAGTTTGGAAGCTGAAGAGGGTCCTGGAACCAAGGGGCAACTATACTTATTAAGTATTTATATATGCTAGACCTTTACTACGTACTTCAGATATGTTATTTCCTTTAATTTTTACAACTCCATATGGAAAGTACTAACATACCCTTTTTATAGATAAAGAAATCAAGGCATAGAAAATTCAAGTAGTTAAAAGCTGTTTTCTCTCAGCTGCACTCCAACCAAGCACTCACCCCCACCACTACACCAAAGCAGCTCTTGAAAAGGTCACTACTGACCTCCATGCTACTAAGTCCAATTGTCCAATCTCAGCCCTCTTCAATCTTGACCTGTCATCAGCATGGCACAATTATTCACTCCCTCCTCGTCAAAACAAATCTTTTCACTAGACTTCGAAGAGTATCTCAGTTCTCCTTTTATCTCTGTGCCTGTTTCTTTTCAGTCTTCTCTGCTGGTTCTGCCTCATTTCCCTGATCTTTGACTATTGGAATACCCCTAAGTACCCCATGGCTCAGTTATTAGACATCTTCTACATCTACACTAACTCCCTGGGGAATGTCATCCAGCATCATGGCTTTGAACCTATACAAGCCAAGAACTTCCAGTTTACATCTTTAGCTGTATTTCTCCCCTGAACTCTGGATCTTTATATGTAACAGCTAGTTGATATTTCCACGTATGTCTTACAAGAAACTTGAACTTGATGTGTCCAAAACCAAATGTCTGATTCCTCACCTACTCCCACCCCAAACCTGCTCCTCCAGCAGTTTTCCAACCTTAGTAAATAGCGGCTCTATGCCTCTAGTTATTCAGGCCAACAACTTGGGAGTCACTCATGACTATTTTGCTTTCTTTCACACCTGATATCCAATCTATCTAAAATAGAATATATCTAGAATATGGCCATTTCAACATATATATATCTAGAAAATATACCTAGAATATGACAGTTTCACCTGCTGCTATCCAGTCCAAGCCAATCAATTTCTCCTGGATTATTGCCATAGTCTTCTAATTGGTGACACCATTTCCACCCTTGCCTCTTCCAGTCTTCTCAACAGAGCAGACAAAATGATCCCTTTAAGACCTGAGTAAGGTCATGTCATTCCTCTATTCAGAGCCCTCTAATGGATTCCATCTTACATACTGTACATGCCAACATCCTTATCATGGCCTCAAATGCCCTATATAATGGAAACGCTGTCCTCCTCCCAACCCCCATCCTTTCCTCTCCCAGTACTCTTCCCCTCCCTCCTCCTACTTCAGCCACACTGTCCTCCTAACACATGTGGCCTGTTCTCACCTCAAGAACTTAGCACTTGCTAAGGCCCTTGGCCTCCACATCTTCCCACAGGGCTCCTTCCCCGCCTTGCTTTTAGTCCTCTGCTCAAATGCCAATCTATTAGTGACAGCTTCTCCAGCCACCATATAAAAATTAGTGACATTCTTTCCGTCATCCCAAACCTCCCTTTCTTTTTCCCCTGCCCTATTGTTCTCCAGAACATTTACCATACTCTGATATACTGTGTATTTACTTGTCTATATATTCATTGACTATCTCCCCTAATCTTCGTGACAAAGGGACTTCGTGATTAAAGGGACTTTAATCTTGTTCACCTCCATATTTCCAGCACATAGAACTGTGCCTGGCACCTAGTATTTAATAAACACCAATTGGATAAATAATACATGAATTGTAACTTTTTCACTGTAGCATATGCTATCACTAATATTGTCATGATAGATCAGATTTTTCCTTCTTTAGCTGGCTACTTCTATTTACCCTTCAAGGTGCTACTTAGGAATTCCAAATTCTAGCAAGTTTTCTCTTCATCTCCAAGGATGTGTTAGGTGTCCCTTCTCTGAGCTCCCATGGCAATCTGAGCATGTCTCTATCTGAGCGTTGGTCAAATGATAATGTCTGTTTACCTGGGGCACTTCCCCACTGCTGCACTGTGATCAGGGCATGGTATCTTTTGTCTGAGCCCCCCAGGGCCTCAAACAATGTTTAGCACATGTTAAGTAGCCTACAGATGTTTGCAGGAAGGAAGGAAGGAGACATCAAAAAGAAGGGAAAGAAGGGAGGAATAATGAAGAGAATGAATGACAGATAAGCTGCAATTTTCATTTCTAATTAAAAAAAATTATTTACAAATTCAATTTTCACAACGCAGGAATATTGCAGACTTCCTTTTTAAAAAAATTGTTGTAAAATACATAGAACCAAAAACTTACCATCTTAACAGTTCAGTGGCATTAAGTACATTCACATTTTTGTGCAACCATCTTCAGAACTGTTTTCATATTGTAAAACTGAATCTCTGTACCTATTAAACACTAACTCCCTATTTCCCCTTTACCCTAGCCCTTTGGGCCATCACCATTCTACTTTCTGTCTCTAAAGATTTGAGTATTCTAGGTACCTCGTATAAGTGGAATCACACAGTATTTGTCCTTTTATGACTGGTGTATTTTACTTATCCTAATGTCCTCAAGGTTCATCCATGTTATAGCATGCGTCAGAATTTAATTCCTTTTTAAGGCTGGATAATATTCCATTGTATGTATATACCACATCTGTTTGTCAATTCATCTGTCTATGGACACTTGGATTGTTTCCACATTTTAGCTATTGTGAGTAATGTTGCTATGAACATAGGTTCAAGTCCTTGCTTTCACTTCTTTTGGGTATATACGCAGAAATGGAATTGCTGGGTCATATGGTAATTTTATTTTAAAATTTTGGGGGAACTACCACACTGTTTTCAGTGTGGATGTGTCATTTTATACTACCACAGCTGTGCACAAGGGTTATAGGTTCTCCACATCCTCGCCAACATACTTGTTATTTTCTTTCTCTCTCTCTTTCTTCCTTCCTTTCTCTTTTTCTGTTTTTCTTTTTTTGGATAGTAGCCATCCTACTGGATGTGAGGTGCTGCAGACTTCCTTTTAAAATCTAAGTACATCTGCAAATACATTGAAGTCCCCAGTTGTGGGTCTTTAGTCTGAAAGGCAGCCAGCGGTACTGAGGTGAGCTTCTGGAATTCATTCACCAGCTGCATAGACAGTTATTCCTCTCTCTCCATCTGCTCACTCCTAGGAGAGCCCCACCAATCACTGTTGAGCAGCTTTAGTGGTGTGAATTCTCACAATCCCTGGCACCCAGCTGCTCAGCAGCATTAAGTATACACCGCAAACCTTACTCTACTCTCCCCTTCTGGAGCTGCAGTGCATTCTCTCTGCTAGCCTGCCATTGTCTCTCTAGACTCCTTGTAGGTCCAGCTTCTCCCTAAGATTCCATAGTTCACAAAAGGCAACTGAGGGGAGCTATACAAGATTTACTTGCAGGAAAGATATAGCACAAAAGTAATAAGCAATCTGAGCGATCTGTAGAATAAGAGCGTGAGGACAGATTATGAAGACTTGTTGTTGTACTGGCAACAAAGCTGAGTGAAGGAACACCTGGCAGGCCCTTTCCCCCAGCCACACACTCCATTAACCCATCACCCCTGGAGTCCAGCTCTGTTCTTAGGGAGCTTCTGTGTGGATCATTTCCCCCATATTGCAGAGAATTCTAAAAATATTTCCAAAAACTTATGTGCAGCCTAATGGAAGGGAAGATATGATGTAAACATTTTAATTCCACAATTAACTGTTATTCTGGGCAAGTCAGTACGTCTGTTTCCTCAGCTATGAAATGAAATTTTTGGACAAGAAGTCTTTAAGGGCCCTGGCAGCTCAAAAAATTTTTAATTCCAAAACTTTTGATGATCCAAAAAATATTTCCTTTTGTTTAAAAAATGTTACACACACACAGATATATATATATATATATATATATATATATATATATAATCTTGGATATATTCACCCTGTAAAGGTTTTGCATAGTCTATGTTTAAACAAGTTAGTGTTTCCTAAATATAACTTAGGCAGAATAGGTCACTTGGGGCTATGCTGGCTAAATTTCAAGGAAACAATAATCTACCAAGTGGATAATTCACATATGGTCAAGAACTGGAAGTCTCCAACCAGTTTTTAATAGACCTGAGAGTCAAAGCAATTCTGCCTTATTCTGCCTTCAATGGCAACCCCATTCATATTGAGTAAATCTCTGAAAACTCAGAATTAGATGTTTGTTGCTGTTTGTTGTCTGCCATGTAATTGTAAATTTGTGTGTCTGTGTTTGCAGAGAGCTGTGACTTCTCAGTCATTTGCCCTCTTACCCACCACCACCTCCAAATGTTTCTTTACTAAAAGCACACACAAAAATGTCACTGGGTTAAATAAATATAAAATGCTGCCTCAGAAACAAACATATTATATCAAGTGTGTGCTCGGTGGTACTCAAAGGTTATAATTTATAATTGCTCGTGTGGCATTCCCTTTTACTCACTCACTGTCAAATTCACATTGCAAACAACATAAAAAGAGACAAAAGCCAGAATTGTCATCTCCCACAGTATCACCATGATTGAAAGGTAATGATCCTGTTATTGTTATGTGCCAGGAGATGTTTTAATGGGTTTCCCAGCCTGTTGAGAATCATTTCAGGTCGCTGAGTTGAGGAGAGTGAAACATGGAATCTCCCAGTTGTTTCTGTCAGACCTTGTAATTGATGTCACCAGGCATTTCTTAGAGAGTAGAATAAGCCACTTCCCACCTGCCAGGCATGTTCACTTTCATTAGTTAAAAAACAATATTAGTTATTGAAAATAATCCCCAATACCTATTCATTCACTCATTCTATGTTCTGGATAAACTTTAAAAACAAAGTTAAACATGCTGCCCCTTGTTTGCTGTGTATGTTTTGATGTGCCAGTAGTTGTTAGCACACGTGGAAGAGAAGTTCATAGATGATCCTCAATTTTTAAACCCTTTAACACTTACTTTGGTAGCACACAGTATATAGGATAGATCAAATAAAGTAAAATTACTTTTATGATTCTAAAATAAGATTTGCAGTTTCTCTACGTTAAAAGTCCATATTATCAATTATATCAGTAAAGTTTAGCTGCAGGAAACAAACCACTGCCACAAGAGCATTTAATACAGGGAATCGGGTGCCTACAGAATTGTTGGGGAGGCTGATAAGAGTGGAATAAGCTAGGTCCTTTCCAGTGACCCCCCAGAACATCACCACTGAACTGTCCTGCCAGAGGAATACCACAGTAGGGAGGTGGGGATTCAGGAGCTCCCTCTGGAAGTGTTGAGTTTAAGAACAGAACACACCACCGAGACTGTGATCCCAGGGATCAGAAAGCTGCCACTGCAATTGCCTCTTCACATTTGTGAAGCTAATCTCTGGACACTAGGATTGACCATGACTGTCAGCAGCAACAGCTCAGAACATGAGAAGGTGGTGCCTGCCCTTTCTGTTTTCCAAATATTGTTTAATGCACTGAATTGATGCAATCAATTTCACACCCAGAACCAGCTGCAAGGAGTAGGAGTGTGAGATTTTTTTGTTAGCACAAATAATCATTAATTACTATTGTCATAATTATCACAAAGGTGAACATCCTTGGTGGTGCAGTGGTTAAGAATCCGCCTGCCAGTGCAGGGGACACTGGTTTGATCCCTGGTCCAGGAAGATCCCACATGCCGCAGAGCAAATAAGCCCGTGCACCACAACTACTGAGCCTGCGCCCTAGAGCTCGTGCTCCGCAACAAGAGAAGCCACCGCAATGAGAAGCCCACGTGCCGTGGCTAGAGAAAGCCTGCATGCAGCAACAAAGACCCAACGCAGTCAAACATAGATAAATAAATAACTAAATTTACATTAAAAAAATAAAATAAAGGCTCAAAAAAAAATATCACAAAGGCAAAGCACAGAATATAATGATAACATATAACAGGGTGATCTGACTTAAGTTGTGCGTGTCAGAGACATTTTTCTGCTGTATTTTTATAACAAATTATACACTTTCTTCTATACCTTGCCTTTTCATTTAATAGAATATCCTGGATATTATTCTATATCAACACATAATGAGCTTTTACATTCTTTTTTCATGAATGCAAAACATTTTACAACACAGGTGTATGTAATTTATCTTACCATTCCCCTCTCAATGGACATGTAGGCAATATCCAGTCCTTTACTATCACAAATAATGCTGCAGTAAACGGCCTTGTATTTATGTAACTTCACATGTGGACAGGTGTATTCACAGAATAAATTCCTAAGTGTAGAATTACTCAGTCAATGGACATGTTGTTTGTAATTTTTTAAAAAAAATTTTGTTTTATTCATTAGTTCATTTTATGAATGGTTAATACATGCACAGGGTAAAAAGATAAAAAGGAGCAAAAATGTAGATAGTGGAAAGTAAATTTCCTTCACAACCCATCCAGAGAAAGTCTATGTGTATACAAGCACATAGATATATATATACACCCACACCCAACATATGAACATTTATTTATTTATTTATTTTTGGCTGTGTTGGGTCTTCGTTGCTGTGCACGTGCTTTCTCTAGTTGTGGTGAGAGGGGGCTACTCTTCGTTGCGGTGCGCGGGCTTCTCATTGCAGTGGCTTCTCTGTTGCAGAGCACAGGCTCTAGGTGCGTGGGCTTCAGTAGTTGTGGCACATGGCCTTAGCTGCTCCACGGCATGTGGGATCTTCCCGGACCAGGGATCGAACCCGTGTCCCCTGCATTGGCAGGCGGATTCTTAACTACTGTGCCACCAGGGAAGTCCCTGAAAGTTTAAATTAATATGCAGAATTTCCCTGGGCAGATTTTTATTATTTTCTGCATTATAGTCTATGGGGGTCAGGAGAGTTTCACCAAGACATAGAGAGACCCCAGGCTTCAGTGTACCATTGTGTTAGAAACATCCTTCATTACTGTCTCTTCATCTTTACTGTCCACACATGGGCTTCACTATGCCTGTGTAGTTACTCTGGAGGCAAGGACAGCTATGCATCTGGGCTCTCCACAGTCCTTGGCCTCAGATTTTCTAACAAGATCTTCTGTGCTTTGTGTAGTGCAGGCATGTGGGGTCCATCATCTCCATCATCTGACAGATTCCCTTTGCCTCCCCACTGTGAATCTCCTTTTTCATGTGGTCCATGTATTCTTTCTTACTTTATTCCCTTCATTTAATGGAGCATATTTTCCAGCAGTTTTCTGCAAAAGGGTATGTGGAGGGTAAATTTTTTTGAGATCTTGGATGTCTGAAAATGTTTTTATTCTATCTTTCTACTTGATTGATAAAGTGACTGGATATAGAATTCTAGATTAGGAATCTTTTTTTCTTCAGTTTTGAAGGCTTTGCTCCATTGACTTCTAGTTTTACATGCTGCTGTTGAAAAATCTGAAGCTCTTCTGATTCCTGCTATGTGGCCAAATTTTTAACTAGTATTTTTTCTTTGTTTCCAGTGAAATTTCATAATGACATGCCTCTGTATGAGTCTAATTTCCATCCATTCTCTTGGGCATCCAGTAGGCCCGTTCAATCTGAAAACCCTAGGTATTCTCTTGAATTATTCATTGCTACTTTCTTCCCCGGTTATTTAGATGTTGGATATCCTGACTGGGTTCCACTTTTTTATCATTTCTCTCTGATTTTCCTTCTTTTGGTCTTTTTGCTCTATTTTCTGGGACATTTTCCCAACTTTATCTTCCAAAATTTCTACTGAGTTTTTCTGAGTTGTTTTTTTTTTTATTACTGTTATCGTGCTTTCAATTTCTAAGAGCTCTATTTTTGTTCTCTGAATTTTTTTCATAGCATTCAGTGTGCAGACTCTTCTCATCTCCCTAAGGATATTAATATAGTTGTTTTTTTTTTTCCTAAAAGGGCTTTTTCCTCTAAGTTCCTTTTTCTCTATTTGTTTGCTTTGGTCTTTATCTTCCATTTTGGGATTTTTCCTCAGATGTCTGGTAATCCTTAGTTGTCTGTTCATGATTTAAAGTGAGGGACTCATTTTCTGGGGAGTTGGAAATGTTCCATATTGTGTTAGGGGTGTGAGTTACACAGATGTGTGCATTTGCCAAAACTGCTCAAGTACATTTAAGATCTGTGCATTTCAATACTATGTATAAATTATACCTCCCCCAAAAAATTCCTATTTAAAAGAAAAAACTAAAACCAAGTGAGGAATGAAAACACTGGAAGCTCTGAGCAAATGGGTAGGACTTATCAAGCTAGAGGTTTACCTTTGGGACCTCTGGGTGGACCATTTGTGGGTACAGGATCCAGCCCTCAGAGAAGCCTAGCATTCCCCAGTCCTAACACTCTCTTTTACCTCCAAAGGTAATAACCCCCCGGGATCTGCTAGGATAAAGGAGGGCACTTACCCAGCACTGTGGTACAGGGAAGGGTTTCTAAGGATCTAACTGCTACTCAGACATTTTTACCCAATCCTCCTTATTTCAGCATGATGCCTGTTCACCCCAGCTCCTGTATTACCCAGTACCGTGAGTTCTTGAAACTTTTGAGAATCCTACAGTATAAATTGGTTTGTTTCTCTGCTTCCTCACTGCCACAATCCAGCTTCCAAAATATTACTGTTCTTGCCTCTTGTTTTCCCAGCTCCAGAGGTTTTATGTCTTTTTAAAAAAAATAAATCTCTTTATTGTACATTTTGTAGGGTTTTAAGGGGAAGCAAAGTTAGATGTGTATATTCAATCAACTATCTTAACTCAGGAGTCAGGAAATCAGAAATGTGCTCTTTAATTCTCCAGCTTCGTCAGTAGAGGAAGGCTCCTATAAGGCATTTGGAATAGATGCTGAAAGTGACTCACCAAAGCTGTGAGAGTTCACCCTTTGACCATTCAACATCTATACATACCCTTCTTCCTGTGCTTTAATTTCTAAACAACAGTAACAATCTGGACATGTTTTCACCTAACAAAATGCTATGATCCTTTTTGCAAATGAAAACATGCTTAGTATCTCTCTGAAGGGGAAATGTTTAAATCCCCTTCCTTGGACCTCTCTCTGGGTAATGTTTATTCTTCTAGTTTAGGAACAATCTGTCACCTAAGAACTAAGTTATTAACCACCACCAACATACCTATATGAAATAGTAAGGAAGAAGGGGTACCAGTTATTATCTATTAATATAATTTGTTAGGAAGAAAAGAGGGGAGGTTGCTACAGTCCTTGTTTCTGAAACAGGTCACGAAGCACATTTATAATCTCCTTCCCCTCTACCAGCAGTTCAGTTATTTGGGTTCATTTTGTCTGTTAATTCCATTGGTGGCAGGGCTAGATATTTTGGACTGCCAACAAGAAAATTTTAGATGGGTCCTCCCTTATTGTTTGTTATTTTCAAAATACAAATCTTCAGCCTTCTGGCATTGCAGGAATAGTTTGATATTATTGATTCTTATGAAAAGAGAAAATCAAACAAGGGTCATGTGTTGCACTTTCTGTGTAGATAAGAGTCTCAGTTTGACAGCTGATTAGTTTTAGGAAGTTAAGGAAAAATGGATTCATTTACCAACAGAAGGAAGATGGACATGACTTAGATTGAAAGCTAGCAAGTATCAAGGTTGCCATTGTTCATCATCCAATTGTGAAGCCTGACCTTGTGTTCAGGGAGACCACCAGCCTCAATGAAGAGATAGTCAGCAGGGGAGAATTAAAGTAGTCCCCAAAGAGCGGTTTTGGAGGGTAATAAAATTTGTTTTGGTGCCCTCCTTCCTCCTTCATTAGCCTCAGCTTTTTCTTCTCTCCCTGGCCTGTGTTGCACTTGTCCCAAGCTCTGCTAAAATATTAACTGTTTATAATAAGTCCTCTGATAAAAGATTGGTATGACCCCTTCAAAAGATATTTGCATTTCAATAGAGTATTCATCAAAATCAAAAAGTTTAGAAATTAAAGAGTAGAACCTTACTGATAGAAAAACAGATGGGATTAATCTGCGCTACTCCCACCTGATTTTGAGCAGAAGGTTCCACTAGCCTATAAAACCATTTCACTGAATTGATCTGTAATATAGCTTATAATTAGTGCTGAGGACAGGGTTATATCCATGTCTCTTGATATGTAGCCCACATTCCAACCCTATTGTCATTGAGCTCAAAAGTGGCTTTATTAATTTATAGTTTTATTATTTTCAAGTTCAGAGTATGTGTATAGTGATTAGCTTGGATGTTTAGACCATAGAGCTCTAGTTTGTCAACACAGGTTATAGCTCAGACTATCCAGCCATCTTCCAAATTCATACCTGGTCACTAGGAGCATTAGCTTGGGAACCAATTGTAATGTTTCCAGGTCTCACTTATCTGGCAATCTAAAAACACTTCTTGGTGCTGTTTTTACACTGGGAAACTCTTCAGCAAGGTCGAGTAGAGAAACCAGTGTATTTTAGGCATGAAGTAGCCTGCGTTAAATTGGGGATTTTCCAGGGTAGAAACAGGCAAATATTAAGTAATGTCTTAGACTCCAGGGCCCAGAGAAGGGAGTGGTAAAGTGTAAAAGGTTTGCTTTAGGAGAAGGAGATGGGGGAAGCCTTTGGTACTTCTCAGGAGAGCTAAAATATGTACACACCAACCTCTGCCTCCAGTAAGTCAAAGGATGCCTCCAGCTCTGAGATTTAGTACCACTAATTTAGAGTTCTTGCTCTTTTGACTCGGCCTTTGTGCTATCTGGCCTTTATGCTATATGAGAATAAGATTTATTAAACAACTAACTAGAAAGAAAAGTTTTCAGAGGGAAAAAATGAAAACATGTTAGAGAATGAACTCTTTTCATGCAGAAAAAATTGATATGCTAATTAAAACGAATGCTGTTTACCTGTTAATTAATTATAGGAAGGACCTAGAAGGCCTTTCCCTTGAAATGTTTTATGAGTTTTAAATGTAGTTACTCTAGGTGCTCACAATTAATTGTTACAGGTCTATGACTGAGTTTATAATTAATACCTGCCCCTGTCCCCCAACAAGCAGTTCAAAAAGTGGAATTTTACTCAAATTTATGAAATGAGACTGTGTGCCACAGAGCCTGGACTGAAGAAAACATGATCTTTGCTCAGGAAGAAAGGGGCTGGTGGCAGCAGTAAAAAGCTTTCAGTAGGAAGGAAGCAAATGACTTAGGTAAAAGTATTTGGGGCTTCCCTGGTGGCGCAGGGGTTGAGAATCTGCCTGCCAATGCAGGGGACATGGGTTCAAGCCCCGGTCTGGGAAGATCCCACATGCCGCGGAGCAACTGGGCCCGTGAGCCACAACTACTGAGGCTGCGCGTCTGGAGCCTGTGCTCCGCAACAAGAGAGGCCGCGATAGTGAGAGGCCCGCACACCGCAATGAAGAGTAGCCCCCGCTCACCACAACTAGAGAAAGCCCTCACACAGAAACGAAGACCCAACACAGCTAAAAATAAATAAATAAATTTATTTTTTTAAAAAAAGTATTTGGATGGTCTGTCAAATAACAAACCAGAGGAAATTGTGGGGTGGTCAGGAAAAAGGTTAACTGAAAAGACCTTCCAAGCGATGTCAGCAACCCGATAGGAGTAAGTATACTTGTGGGTTTGGGTTGCCATGAGGTGAATGTCTGATGAATGTGAGAAATTGGACAGTTTAAGAATTTAAAAGACCAGAGAAATCCATGCTTTTGAAAGGGGCTGGTTGTTTTGTAACCTTTAAACCTTACAGGGAAGGTTGGCCTCAGAGAAACTGAATACAGAGAAGGTTCACTCTGAAACTTGCCGTTAGAATGGAGACATATTAATATTAGCCTATCTGCATAGTGAGATGGGAACCCTGTTTTACTGTATTGTGATTCCACCAGTAAGTATTCCCTGTTATCTTGGTCTAAGAGATATCACTGCAATTAAAAAAAAAAGTATTTTCTTTTGTTCAACTTAAAAGTTAGCACCTTTAAATAGAGGTTTTATTAAAAGAGGTGAAATCAAAACAAAACAAAACAAAGACAATTGTAATTGCTGTATGTATCTATGTGGATGTTTTGCTCATAGTACATGTGCATGTAAGTTTAGCGCCAAGCCCTGTGCCAAGGAGGTGGGGCAGAGAAGAGACTGAGGGAATCCAGGGCACTTGCTTGTTAAGAAGTTTACTCAAGAAATAAGTTTAATAAACAAATCATGGAAAGGAGAGGCAGAAAAGAATTCCTTCAGTTTTTGCTCACCTTTCAGGTCTAGGGGCCTCTACTCATTTCTGTTTGCAAACGCCTACTGATAATACTGGAAATTAATTATGTTCATTGCCTTTTAAAAATATTTAAAATGTGTGATTTTTCCATTTGAGATGCTTTATTTTGGCCCTGATATTTTATTTATACCAACTGGCTTGTTCAGTTGTTCACAAATATCTCTGTACTTGCTAGACTGGAAGCTCCTTGGGGATAAATTTCCACCCTCTCAACCCTCAAGATGCTTTGCTTTTTCCTTTCCTTGTAAATCAACCATGGATATGGATATCGTTGGACAGTGTTTGATGCTGCCAGTTTTGGAGACATTGGTATTAGAAATTGCTGGAAGGTAGACAATTTCCCAAAGAGCAAAAATAAGACAGCATCTGAAATTGTCACTTAGACATTATTCTCATCACTCTATAACTCTTGAACCCTTTGCAGGGAATTATAAGAAAAATGCAAGGTAACTAAGTGTTTAGGGGCACATGCCAAGGTACAGATGCAAAGAAGGCCCTCTTTGCCACCCCACCACCACTGCTTATGACATCCGCTAACAGATGCCACAGACCTGGAAACTGGCACCCCCATGGGGTGTGTGTTTTGGAAAACACTCTAGTAACGCCACTGTCTCTAGAATATCAATGAAATAAATGCATTTCAAAAACAGCCCATGAATAAATACAACCATGTGTTCTTTTGGCTGTTTGAATCGTATTCAACTTGGAAATAGAGACAACGGATGCCAACAGGGAAAATTGCACCCTGTGTTCTGAAACTGAGTAAATCAGATCAGGCACAAATCTGAAGGGTTTGAGTGGCTTTCAGGGTCTCCAGCTGATGATCCTAGAGGAAGCTAGGGCCATCTGGAAGCCCAAAGACAGTTCTATCAGGTAAATAGAATGGGTAGAGTTAATTATAGCAGTAAGTAGAGTTCAGAGCACCTGATTTGTAGGAGCCATGCTGAATGGTACTTCATGTCTCTCATGGGAAGCCAGGTGAACCTGGTTGTGTGACTTTCTTTAGTAATGACAGCAATATGATTTTCTCCCTCTGTAGCTACAGTGACTGTTTAAACTGCAGTATTTGGAGGAGAACTGAAGTCAGCAAGCACTTTGAATATTTCCTTTCTAATTTCCCTTGGCTGTGAAGCTCCTTGCTCCCCAATACCAGCACCTTATTATCTCAGCAAGAGCCTCACAGTTGCTCCAAGTTGGTGCCCTTCAGCCTTGCTCTTTCTCTCATGCATTATGAGTTGTCTGGGAGGGCTATTCACATGTCACTGCCTCCCAACAGGAAACAACAGAAACTCTTGCCTATTGCAGTGGTTTTCAGAGTGTGGCCTCTGAAACAGCAGCAACAACATTACCTGGGAACTTCTTAGAAATGCAAATTCTTTGTTCCAACCTCAGGCATACTGAATCAGAAACTCTGAAGGTGGGCCCCACAATCTGTGGCTTAACAAGCCCCACAGGTGATTCTGACTCCTGCTAAGGGTTGAGAACCACTGGCCTATTGGATCAAGTGGAAACTCTATCTTCAAGGTTCAGTCATCTACTCTGGTCTATCGATTCAGTTCTGTTGGTATTTAGTAAACACAGATTCTGGGTTGGGGATTTACATTTGCTCTCTGGCTAGCTTGAGCCCTAATTTGTCATACTTTGTATTGCCCAGTAAGTTTTTTTTAAAATAAATTTATTATTCATTTATTTATTTATTTTTGGCTGCATTGGGTCTTTGGTGTGTTTTCTTTTAATTTATTTTATTTATTTATTTTTTGGCTGTGTTGGGTCTTCGTTGCGGTGCGCGGGCTTCTCATTGCGGTGGCTTCTTTTGTTGCGGAGCATGGGCTCTAGGCACGTGGGCTTCAGTAGTTGTGGCTTGTGGGCTCAGTAGTTGTGGCTCACAGGCTCTAGAGCACAGGATCAGTAGTTGTGGCGCACGGGCTTAGTTGCTCCGCGGCATGTGGGATCTTCCCGGACCAGAGATTGAACCCGTGTCTGCTGCATTGGCAGGCGAATTCTTAACCACTGCACTACCAGGTAAGTCCCCCCAGTACGTTTTTTATTTATTGATAATACCAAGGAGTATGATGTTCCATATATATAAAAGAGAATACCATATGACCAAGACATGTTCTTTTATATGCCAAAATATTAAAAACTGGTAAAGATTTTTGCATTCCTGTACTAATTATCCTTAGCTAGGTAACAAATTACCCCCAAATTTGAGGCTTAAAACAGCAAACACTTACTATCTTACAGTTTCTGTAGATCAGGAATCTGGGTGCAAGTTAGCAGAGCACCTCAGCCTCAAGGTCTCTTACAAGGCCCCAGTCAAGGTGCCAGCGGGGCTGCTGACGCATCTGATAACACGCTCACTCATGGGTTGTTGGCAGAATTCAGTTCCTTGTGGGTTGTTGGCCTGAGGATTTCAGTTCCTCACTTCATGTTGGTCAGAGGCCTCCCTCAGTTCCTTGCCCCATGAACCTCTCTACAGGCAGCTCACAACATGGCAGCAGGCTTCCCTCGGAGCAAGCAAACAAGAGAGAGCTAGAGTGGGCAAGCAGGACAGAAGTCACAGTCTCTCTGTACCCTAATCTCAAATGTGACATCCCATTATCTTTGCTGTACCTGTACTTCTCACTTTCTGATCCAGAGCTTCTCTGAACAGCAGGGTGAGGGATGCCTCAAGGAGCCACTCAGCATTCACCTACAACGTTTTAGTTGATATACACCCATGGGTTCATTTTAGCTGATTTTTTATTTGGATAGTGAACTTTGGTAAACATTTTTACCAGATTTTATACACATATTTAGATTGCTAGAATTCAGATGGTAAGGGACACCCAACTTGTGGAACCCTCCCATAATCCTAGGGACCTCTGCATCCTTGTATGTCTGTCACCCTCTTGGATTTTGTTTTCTTGATCTTTTTTTCAAACCCCTTAGCTATTTAGTAGTTCATCACTTGGATTTGTTTATGTCTTCTTAAATTTTATGTGGAAGGAAGAAAACAGAAAATCATTTAAGATAAATGGAGTTCTTTATTGAAACCAAGCCCTTGGGTAAATATTACAGATAGGCATTACTTTAGTAAATAATAAAAAGTAAAACTTACTTTTACTTACAGACCCATGGGAGGTAGAACTTGGAGAAGGCAACTGGAAATTATTTGTATGTCAAACAGTATTTGATATATAAGAAGACACATGTCAAAGTTTCCTTTTAGTAATGATTTTTCTTGGTATATGTTTGTTTCACAGATGTTCAGAATCATATTTCTTAGTGAAGTTTGGTACATCCCTCTGGTAGATGTTGCCAGTTCTCTAGCCAGTATTCATCTGAACACTCCTCATTAACATAATTCTGATTTTGTTTAGGGTAGCCAAGTGCTCAACTGAAAATTTAAGTGTAGTCCAGTTCCTGCTAATGAGCTGTAAGTGGGAGTTGCTAGGTGAGGCTTCTGGGAAAAGGCTTTATAAGGAGGCAAACTAAGCTGGCAGTTAAGCTTTACCCTTTGACCCTTATGTTCTTTCTGCCTGTCACATTGGTATAGTGTTGCAGAGGAATTTCCATCTGCCATCTTGCAACCATGAAGCAACAAGGGTGAGGAAGAAAGTCTATGGTAAAGATGGCTAAGAGCAGCCACCCGATAAGCACTGTGGTACCATGCTAGCTTTGGAGCAACTAGATTTGGACTTCCTGATTCATGAAAAAAAAACCCTTATTCTTTAAGCCACTATTATTTGGCATTTCTTTTTGTTACATGCAGCCAAACCTATTTCCTAATATAATCTCCTAAATCCTTTTATTTGAGGTTTTCTAAAGATTCCCTTTCAGATTTCCTACAATTTTGGTACTTGTTTCTATTTTTAAGAAGCACAAATTTATCTACAGATACATCTTCTATTAAACTAATTCAGTAAGAAAAGAGTATAATTTATTACAAAAATGACCTGGTATTTTACAATTTTCAAGTTGAATCAAGCCTTAGCAATCCACGAGTTACTGAATATTTTATCACTACCTGAAAAATTTATGATTTGTAAGCTTATTTTCTTGATTATTATGTCTCCCTTATTGAATAGAGTACTAAAAGGAAAGGGACATTGTTATATTCCTCACTATATCGTCATAAGCTGAAGCTAAAACAATGTCTGCCAGATAATAGGCAAATGATAAATATTTAATCAATGAATGAATGTAGTTATCTAAACTTCACTAATGAAGAAATAATCTTAGAGAGATTATTGTTTATCCAGCACCACAAATTTATTCAACCATTTGTGACCAGTAAAAATGGTCATTTCATATGGGTTCAACCTAAAAGTGGCAGAATGGAGATAAGAATGAAAGTCTTCTGATTTTTGACCCAGTACTCTTTTCATTGCAATATACTGACTACTGGTTATGATTCAGATTGCAAAATTATTCTGCATTAAAAAATAATTTACCGTATATTACAGCTTATACTCCTGTATATTTAAAATAGGATCCAATTAATAAAAATGTCACTTATATTCAACATTCCAGGAAAAAGGAGGAAAGGAAATTAAAGTTACTTGAGGAATACTTAGGTACTCATTATGTGTCATTACACTTAATCCTCATATTAGTTCCATTTCACAGGTGATAAAATCAAACATCAGTTGGGTAAATAGTCTAGACTGGGGTTTCCCATCTAGTAAGCAGTGAGGCTAGGTATGTCTCATTCTAAAGCCTGTGCTCTTCCTAGTGTACCAAATGCTATTTTACTGATTATAATCTGTAAAGCACTTGATAAATGTAAATTATTAAATTACCTACATCCTCCATTTAATTGACTTCATCAACCTCAGAAGCATAGTGATATTTATATCTAATAAAGAACGTTCCTGCTACCTTTAAAATGGATCCACATTTTTAACAGCAGACAGCTGCTTCTGGTTAGACAATTTTCAAAGTTAGACCATGGAACATTACAAGGCAAGACATTTGAAATTTTTCTCCAGTTCTTGTTCATGCATCAAATCTATAATTTCTTGACCACGTAAGATTTGTACAGTCTGTACACTTGAGTTAGTTAACTAGCGGCTTAGAAAAAAGGAGAAGTGTGAATTCAGAAAAGCAGCTGCTTCTAAATGGAATGATGTCAGGCAGTCTCAAAATAAGCTTGGTCCAAGATTGCTTATTCTCCTGTGAATTGGTTGGTACTTCTTGAAACTTCCTCACTTTGCAATGATTATATTAAATCACTTCTCTATTTCTGTAAGATTAGGCTATCAGTGGTTTAAAACCTATTTGTAGAAACCAGCCTCTTTTTCAAATGGAATCTTATGTGAAACATTAGTATGTAAATCAGATAAGATTAAAAAAACCCAAAATGGTGATCTCTGAAATGGGAGCCCAGAGGCACATCAGCTGTGCTCTAGCTTGGGTGTAGAAAGGAGGATTGCCAAGGCCCTCTGCTGAATGCCCACGAAAGACCTCTAAGGTCCCTTGCAAGTCAAAAATTCTTTGAACTAAATGGCTCTGTTGAGTATGTGTTGGTTATCTTATTGCCGTGAAAGCCAGTTGTATTCAACAAGGGGAAAATAACAGTAACTGTCTTTTTCTGGGAACATCTGGTCTGGAAATTAGAGCACTTTAGTTCCAATCCCAGCTTTGCCACTATTTAGGTTTGTTGCCTTGGATGCTGTTGCCCATCTATAAAATGAGGATAAAGCGTTCTCTACCTACTTTATTTTAAAATACATTTTCTTGTGAAGTTAAAATTTCCCTTTGACAAAAATTAGAGTACAATTGTAAGGTATTGCCTTCAGGAAGTTATATGACTAGAGGTGTGGATATAGATTTTTTATGCCAAAGTCACTGCTGTACATTACTACCTCTGTTTATATTATAATTATAATAAAATTAAAAGCTTGAAATATAAGTTCTATTAGAGGTAAGTATTCATTTTCATTTGTGTGTAGTTACAAGATTTTTCCAGAAGAAAGTGGGAGAATTCCTTTATTTAAAAAAAAAAAAACCTTGGTTTTTAGAGTTGATAATTTATCAAATTAATGCATAATCCTTATTAAAATACAGAAATAAAAAAAGAAATTCCCCCATCTAGACTTACAACAAGTGACATTTTAAGATATTCAATATACATCTAAGATACAGACAGACAGTAAGTAGGTAGATAGGTAAATATAGGTAGGGTGAAAATGAAACTAATTGGTGAACAAAAATGTGAATCATACACTACACATTATTTTAAAACAAAAAATAACTTTTTACTTTTATTTAACGAAGTTAAAGGAAATTGAAGTGAAACTGTAAGAATTGCTGAATTTTAGACAAATGTTTCTTCACTATGAAAGTTATTAGTTCCTAAATTTTTTTGAAGTTATGAAAAACAATAAGAGGTTGGAATCATTATGTAAAAGTTTTTTTAAAATTCTCTTCTAGACTATATCTATGGATCCCATGTGATGCAAGATGAGAAAATTAGCACATTTACTCTTCCACCATACTCTTGATTTTTGTGTTATTACTTACATTCTGTTCTGTGACCATAATTCCCAGTTATTTAATCTCAGTTTTATATTTAAATGAATTAAAAGTTATTTATTAATCCTTTTACAATGGCTTCCATATTCCCTATTCCTATATTATTTTGATTTGATTTTTGTTGGCTGAGTTTCATCACCTAATTTTATTTCCAAGCTTGATACATCCTGTCCTTTTTCTTTATATCTGAGGAGCATCTGCCTGTTGTAATCATTCTGAGTTATGTATGGCTGACTAAAAATATGTTTGTCCTCCAACAAACATACACATAAGAGATTTTAACAAGTTGGAAGTTTATTGCTTTCTCACATAATAGAAGTCCAGAGCACCATAAACTCGTCAGGAACCCGTAGTCTTTCCAGCTTACTGCTCTACCATTTCTTAGAGAATAGTCCTTGTCCTCATGGTCTAAGAATGCTTGAGTGCCAGCCATCATATTCAGATTTCAGGCAGCAGAATGAAGGAAGGAGTCAAGAAGGATAGGCCCCCACCTTTAAGGAGATTTCTCTGAAGTGGCACACATCTTTTCTGCATGTATTTTACTAGATAAAACTTAATTACGTGACTATGGGATATATAGTCTTTTAGCTGATGGCAATTGTCTAGCTCAAAATCTGTGTTCTCAGTGTTAAGAAGGAAGAAAATGAATATGGAGAAATAACCAGCAACCTTTGCTTGCCACACGTGAATATAGAGTTTGGAGTTATGCTTTCATGCTCTCAAAACTGTGTAGACCTGGACCATTATCTTCAAGCATTTGAATATCACTGAGGAGATGTCTGAAGTCAACCTAAGTCTTTCCTCCTTGGAAGTAACCTGCCTTTTCTGCTTGGATTCTCATATGATTAGTTCTTTATCTTTGAAGATGAATGGCTTCTGCAGAATGTATCTTGGGTTCACCTTTCTATATCATTTTTTCCAAATACATGGTGTAACTTTTTGATCTGCAGATTAAAGTCTTTATTTCAGGAAACATTTCTTTCATTGTTTCTTTAAATAGTATTTCTATCACATCTCTATTTTTCAAGAAGTTGATTCTCCTTTTTACACCTTATCTATAAAATTTTTATATTTTTACTCTTTTAATGTCTTTCACTCTAGCCTGTTCCTCATGTCTTAACATACTTTTATCACATTTTCCCGCTATTTTTGGTTGTTTCTAATGTAGCATTCATTTCTGAGATGTTTTTATTTTCTCTTTTATTTCTTTCTCTACCAATGTGCTTTTATCTTCTGTTATATTTTTTTAAACCCCTGTAATATTCTTTGAGACCTATTTTTACAGCAATAATTTATGTTTAATGCATTTTTCCTTCTGATTACTTATGTATTTATTTGATTAGTTTATTTTAAATAATGTAATAAACACCTGAAAATCTAACATGAAAATTAGTTCCTTGAAAATAATCTATATCTATGTGGCTCCCTTGTTGCATCAAAATGCCTCTCTACATCCAAAGTAAGCATTGTCCTGAATCCTACGTTGATCATTTTTTGATTTATTTGTATATTGTGTCAATATGTATTGCTTCAAAGGATTATATATGTATTATAATCATATATATTATACATATAATATAATACAATATTCTTTATGTTCATTGTTTATAACTGTGTAAATAGCATACCATGTTGTATGTAAGGGACTTACTTTTTAACTTATATTGCTGTTATCCATCCATGTTACAGTGTGTCATTGCAGTCCATCTGTTTTGGCTATTGTATAATATTCCAGGGTGTGACTATACCAAAATTCATTTATCTACTTTCCTGTTCATGGGCATTTGAATTATTTCCAGGTTATTGTTATGCAAACAATGTTTCAATGAATATTCTTCCACATGTATCTTTTTATATAGGTCCCAGAGTTTCTTTGGAGTTTATGCCTAGGAGTGGAATTGCTGAGTTGTAGAGTATGTCTAAAGAGAATTCTTTATGTAACCTGCAAAACCAGCCTCCTCTCCTTTACGTAACCTGCAAAACCAGCCTCCTAATTCTGTTAGTAACATCCCAATCACCAGCTCCTTTGACACGTCCTCCCTTGCTCCCTATATCCAATTGTTTACCAAGCTGGAAAGTTTCTGCCTTCCCACGATACACCCATTTCTCCTGTTCAAGATTCATTAATTCTCCCCTGGACTCCCTATTCCTAAATATCATTGTTAATAAATTCCAGTCACATAATTTCCCTGTCTATGAGATTAAGTGGACCCATAATCCAGCATTCAAAGCTCTCCACAGTAAGGCTCCAGACTAACTTTTCTGGTTTAATGTCTCCCTATTTTGGTAGTGGAGAATGGTAGAGTGAGAAGGGACCTTAGAGATCATCTGGTCAGACCCACTTACCTACAAATAAGGGAACAGAGGCCCAGAGAGGAAAAAGGGTTTTATCAAGGTCACATATGTGATCTGTTTGAACAATTTTGTGGTTTTTACAGGTGCTTCAGGAGGAAGACAAAGAGATGCCTGTGATCTTTCATCTTGAGGTAAGGACAGTGGAGTGGAATAGTTGTAGGTAGGGAGAATGAGCATGCTTACATCATACCAAGAAAAACATTGAAACTACTGGGCAGGTAGAAAAGAACATAAAGAGCGGACTCTTCTGTTACCATGCTGAGTGTAACAATTATTGTACTGTATTAAGATATAATTGTTGTTTGGGACTGAAAGAGTGAACCTGTGTTCTTGAAGATGGTCATTGTGCCTGAGAGGCATGTCTTCCTCAGAAGAAACCAGAAAGAGGAGATGGAGGGGCCCTAGATGGGTGGTTTAGGTAGTCGAGTTGAAATTGAAATCTCTCTCCCTCTCTCTCTCCCTCTCTCCAACCCACCCCTCCTTTATCTCGCCTAATCTGTCAGTCTTGCTTGTGAAATAATAATAGTATTTATTGAGTGCTTTCCATTTGCTAACTGCCTTACCTAGATTATCTCATTCAATCCCCACATCAACTTTATGATTATTTTACTTTCCTATTATTATCCTCATTTTACAGAAGAGCACATTGAGCAAAGAAAGAATTTAGGACATATAGCCAACAAGTGAGTAGAAGGTTATAAAATGTCACTCTTCAGCTTTAGAGAATTTGAGGACTAAGAAACAAGAATTCAACTGTTTATGCTTAAAATTTGGCTGTCTTTATCTGGGGGTAAAGTGTAGACATTGTAGATGCCTTGTGGAATGGGACAGGTCTTGAGCACCTCGGAATTGAGCTCATGTTAGAAAGATTCAAAATTTATAATGTGTAAGTCTTTTACATTTTCTTCTTTGTGTTTGTTTTCCTTTTGGCCTCCCTTTCCTTTTGCTTAATAAAGCAGGTCCATTTTGTGCTAGGTGACCCTAGAGAAGATCTTTTTAGTTTGTTCACCTTGAATCAGAGTGCTTAAGGGGCAGCAGCATGCTCATGGAGGAAGAGACCTCCTTGACAAAAAAAAAAAAAAGGTGAAAGTCATGGAGATAGCCCTCCTACTATCTGAAGAGCTGCCCTGTCTCTTCTGGAGAATTCCCTTCCAGTGTTAAAACCTAGAATTTTAGACAGGTTTTAGACAGAAAGAAAATGTTGGCCTTTTGGAACTGGAATGGTTCATGATAAAAAGCAAGTAGGGAGGGTTATGGGAAAAGATCAAAGCAAAGGGTTGTCATCTTTTAACTGTCAATCAGTTAAAATTGGTAAATATTTATTGTGAGTCTGCTGTGTGCTAACCTAATCTAGACATGATCCTTGCCCTCAAAGTCAAACATCAAAGATGAAAAGGTAAATATGTACATAAGTGGATTTGAAAAACAAGTTGAAAATACAAGGCCTGTCACAAAGCAACATCCCAAATGAAAGGAACAGTTAGTAAACAGGTTCTGTAGTTGTGACAAGGAGAGAGAACTCACTGAGCTAGGTGATCTTCCACTATGAAGGAGGAAGGACTTCAGCTAGATATTTAAAAAACTATAAATGTTGGATAAGTGGAAAGGAAGGGGAAATGTCAGCAGTGGAAATGAGGCACCAGGAATATGTAAGATATTTAATAGTGGCCTTTCTGGCTTGAATTAAGAGTTTCTTTAAGGGACTAATAAGAGGTAAGGCCTGACGGAGGGCTTTGAATGCCAAGGTGAGGAGCTTTACTTCACCCTGTGGAATATGAGATACTCTCAAAAATGTTTGAGACGGGCAGTGGGACAATGAAGGTTACTTTTTAGGATGGCTGGTCAGTAGGGAGATAGGTTAAGACATTGTGGTAGAAAAACCTCAACGTTTCAACAGTAAATGAGTTTTCAGGAGATTTTTAAATGTGTCAAATGTTTAGGAAATGTGAAATTCTTTTTTTCCTTATGCTAACTGCTGACTTGTGTCCAGGAGAAAGGAGGGAAAAGAGCAGGCAGAATTTTTTTTTTTAACATCTTTATTGGAGTATAATTGCTCTACAATGGTGTGTTAGTTTCTGCTTTATAACAAAGTGAATCAGTTATACATATGTTCCCATATCTGAGCAGGCAGAATTTTATCTAGAGCAGAAGACAGTTACTTTGCTAACATTTACCTGCATTGCTGACATTTTGGGTACAACTGTGGCAGAGGCCACTTCCTGACCAGTTCTCAGTCCACAGATTGAATGTGGGAAGATGGAGGACCTTCAGAATTGAAGACAAATAAATCCCTCAAAGGCCAGTGTGATGTTTCTTCCTCTCTTAAAATGTTTCTGCTTCATTAAAAAAAAATATATATATACATATATATATATATATATATATATAGTTAAAAATCTCTCTTTATGCTAATAGGATTAGGACATTTCACGTAAAGAGAACTGGTTCCCTGTTCTTAGCTAGAAGTTTCTGTAGGCCCAACATTTCCTTTGGAAATTAAACACTTCATAGACATGGTGCTCATCTGATAAGGATACAAGGCTGTCACACTCAGGGATCAAAGTGTTGCCAAGATTGCTGATGGTGATAGCTCTTGCTGGGAATGCTCCATTACCAAACAGACATAAAGAGCCAAGTATCTGCTCTAGGCCATCAGAGTCAGGTGGGGAGGATGGATGTAGAACAGTTTCCTGGAACCAGGGATGCTGAATTGAAAGCAAGGAGGCCCAACTGGGCAAGATTTGGGGTCGGGGTGGAGATCACTGGAACAAAGAGCACGGAGAGGACTCAGGAGCAGTACTCAGGTCTACTGGTACCTAGTCCAGTGCTCTCCCCACCACACCAAGCTGTATATTTACCTATATACAGTTTAGAACCTTCTGTCACTCTCTTGCTCCCTCCTTGGCCACCTATGATTGCTTACCTAAGTGAGAAGTTTTGAGCACACTCCTATATCAAACCTGCTTTGGCAAAGAGTGGTCTGAGGCAGGCGTTGCCTCAGAATCAGATTTATATATCACAGGACTCTGATTGCCTGACCTGACATATCTTTAATTGGTCCTAACCTCTGCTAGCCATTATCCATTAACCTACCTGCCCTTCTATTTTTCTGATATCTGATGACTAAGGGCCTGTACTTGTACCAGTATGAGACTAGCCAAATCTTTGCTCCTTTGGTGTCCATACCTAGAATTGAATCTGTATCAATATGATTATTCACTTTTCATGTGGTTGCAGGTAGTTGTGTTCACAGACCACATCATTCAAGGCAGAGCTCCTATCTAACTTGTGATATAAATTTCAACCAGCAGCTAGGATACAGACCCCATGTGGCTTGGTTCCCTTTGGGATAACAGTGCTGACCTGGAGAGCTGGGATCTAGGAATCAGATCAGACCAATGGGGGATGGGTCACTGGAGAACAAACACAGCTGCAGGTTCTAAGAGCAAGCTCAGTCCTAAGAATGTGTCTGGAGAGATTGGATATACAAACACATACTTCATGATTGGTGGGAACAGGAGGTATTTAGAAATTTAGGCAGGTGGGCAGGCAGCTCAGGGAAGTCTGGAATTAGATAACAGAGACCCAGCCACATGATTCAGTTCAGGGGTGAGTGTTGATGAAGGCAGTAATGCTTAGAAAGAGAAGGCAGAGCTTTGGTTCAGGAAGAACAAGGGGTCTGAAATTTTTCCCAACCAGAGGCATAGTTATTGGCTCTCTTTAAAAGGCATCTTCAGTCCTGTCACCTTTGGGGACATGTATAATCCTTCCTCCTCTCAGCCTGTTCCTCTATCATCTCTGCCCTCTGCTATCACCCCAAATCTAAGGCCCTGGTTTGGCTCTCTGCTTACTCCATTGAGTTTTTCTCTCTTCCCAGAATGTACTTAGCAAGAAGGAGCTATTGTCAGCTTTGTGCATGTTTAGTTTGATCCTGGTTCTGGATATGTTGACCCTGGTCAGTGGCTCAGGACTACTATGTACCTGGAAGAAGAAGTTTGACATAATGGATCTAAGTAGTTTTCTGGGACAGTGATGAGGTCATAGGGATAGGAAGCTAGTTAGTAGAACTAAGGTCCCGGGAGTAAATAGACTGGATTTGAGAAAAGGGCAAAATGCTACGTGTTGGAACTGAGCCAGCAAATCTCAAAGTGATTCTCAAATTTTTACCCCCTAAGGTCAGTGTTTATCAATCTTTAGTAAGCTTTAGAACTAATGCCTGTGCAGATTTTGCCTCCAAAAGTCTGGGGTAGGGATTACATTCTAGGAATCTGTAATTTTCCTTGTATATTTTCCAGAAATATTTTATGCATATTAAACAAAAACTATGTATTAATTTTCTCCTTTTCATTCACATGGTAGCATGCCATACACACTGTTCTGAACCTTGTTTATTTTTGTTTTGTTTTGTTTTTCACTTAACAATGTTTCTTTGAGATCTTGCCATTCCTGTATATAAAGTTTCCTCTTCCTTTTTGATGACTACATAGTATTTCAGTGTGGGAGTAACCAGAGTTTGTTTTACAATCTTCTGCCAATGGACATGCAGGTCGTTTCTAATCTCTCCCAACTGTAAACAATGTAGCAACAAGTACCATGTACGTATGTCATTTCACACATAAGTGATTATATCTGGATAAATTCTTAGAAATGGAATTACTGGGCCAAACCATAAGTGATTTTGATAGATACTGCCAAATCGCCCTTCACAGAAGTTATATCAGTTTACACTCTTACCAGCATGAGCACCATTTCTTCATGACCTCTAGCCAACAAAGTATATTATCAAATTTTTTGACTTTGCCAATATGGTACATGAAAATAGTATCTCATTGGTGGTGTTGTTTTTTTAAAATTTATTTTTGGCTGCATTGGGTCTTCCTTGCTGCATGTGGGCTTTCTTTAGTTGTGGCGAGCGGAGGGCTAGTCTTCATTGCGGTGCTCTGGCTTCTCATTGCAGTGGTTTCTTTTGTTGCGGAGCATGGGCTCTAGGCGCGTGGGCTTCAGTAGTTGTGGCACACGAGCTCAGTAGTTGTGGCTCGCGGGCTCTAGAGCACAGGGTCAGTAGTTGTGGCACATGGGATTAGTTGCTCTGCGGCATGTGGGACCTTTCCAGACCAGGGATCAAACCCGTGTCCCTTGCATTGGCAGGCAGATTCTTAACCACTGCACCACCAGGGAAGTCCCTCACCGGTGTTTAGGTTTACAGTTCCTTTACCATAAGAGAAGAGGATGAGAATATTTTAATATGTTTGAGTCATTTGTATTTTCTTTTTGTAAAGTCTGTGCGTTTCCTTTCACTATTTTTCTACTGTATCTTTTGATCTTTATTTTATTGGTTTTTAGAAACTCTTTATACATTAGGGAAATAAATCCTTAAGCTGTGATATGAGTTGCAAATATTTTTCTCAGTTTGTCATTTATCTTTTGAATTCCTTTTGGTGACTTCTGCGGGACAGCTTTTTATGAAAGTGTAACTGTTACTGAATTAATTAATATTTTATTTAGTGACTTCTGGTTTTAAGTTATACTTTGAAAGGCTTTTCCTATTCTAAGACTGTGAAAAATTATTCCACAAATTCATCTAGTACCTTTATAGATTTTTTTTTAAATTTTAAATCTTTAAGTCATATAGACTTTATTCTAGAATAATATGTAGAATTTGGTTGCAACTTATTTATTTTTCCCAGATGGCTATGCAGTTTCCCCAATAACATTTACTGAATAATCTATTCCTTAATTCATCACTGCCAATGACTTGAATTGCCCATTTTATCATATTCTAGATTTCTATATGAATTTGTGTTTAACTCTGAACTTTCTCTTCTGTGACACTACTACAGTTGACCCTTGAATAACATGGGTTTGAACTGTGCAGGTCTACTTATGCACTGGTTTTATTTGAATCCTCAAATGTGGAACCGTGAACAGGGAGGAACTGTGGATATGAAGGAACTGTGTATATGGAGGGCCAGCTATAAGTTATATGGAGATTTTCAACTGCATGGAGGGTCAGCACCCCTAATACACATGTTGTTCAAGGGTCAACTGTATATCAGTCTCTTCATGCACCGATACCACACTGTTTAATTATTCTAGCTTTATAAGGTAGTTCTAATGCAGGTGATCCATGGAGTACACTTTAAAAAACACTGGCCTAGGGGCTGGTGCAGTACAAGCCCTGTGCAGCGTAGGATTATGAGTTGATTTCAGCAACGAGGAGAGGAAGGCTACCAAGAATGGCATTTGGGGGAAAAAAATGAAGATTTCTTAATTCAAGCTGAATCCATCTGTTTTCATGTTTTCCTACTTTCTTATTAACAAATGTAACTTCACTTTGACTTTTTTGGTAGGAATTCTTGCCAGTTGTTAGTTTTGTTTATTTGTATGGCTCTTAAGTTAAAATAAGAAGTACATTTACATGATAGGCATTATTTATTCAGTCCACATGTGTGGATTTATAGACTCATGGACTCATTGCAATAGAAAACGAGTGAGGTAGATCAGAAAGTATATCAATATGCTTCTACATACACAGATTGTACACATACACACTCAATTCACTCGTTCCTTCAACATGTGTTAATTGAGCTCCCATTATACTGTGAAGTAGTTTGATAAGTGCTGGGGTACAATAGGTAAGAAAAAAATTAATGCAAACGAAAATATTTGTATTAGTTTCCTAAGACCGCTATAGCAACGTACCATGAACTGGACGACTTTAAAAACCAGAAATTTATTCTCTTGCAATTATGGAGGCTAGAAGTCCAAAATCAAGGTATCAGCAAGGCCATGCTCCCTCTGAAGGCTCCAAGGGAAAAATGCTTCCTTGCCTCTCTCGAGCTTCTGCAATCCTTGGTTGTCTGCAATCCTTGACATTCCTTAGCTTACAGCTGCATCACTCCAGTCTCTGCCTCCATCTTCACATGACTGCCTTCCCTCTGTATGTGTCTATGTCTCTTCACAACCTACTTTTAAGGACACTAGTCGTTGGTTCTAGGGCCCACTCTAATCTAGTATGATCTCATATTGACTTAATTATATCTGCAACAACCCTATTTCCAAATATGGTCATATTCACAATTATCAGGGGTTAAGACTTTAACATCTTTTGGGGGACACAATAGCACTTATCAAAATATAAAGCAGAAATAATATCTATATTAATCAGACCCACTTAATTGATCAAGTTAGTTTTAAAACATAAATTTAAAATAATTGCCTGATTATTTCATTCAGTCAAATAGGAATGAAGACAATGGGAATAAGAAGTAGTGAAATCATCACATTTATTGGACCTCTCATTAACCCAGATCATCTTACTGTATACAGAAGTTGCATTAACCAACCTGGTGGCTTGGGTTATCAGGAATAGTGGGATTTGGGATACCCAGGAGAGAGAGACCCTTTGGAAGGGGAACTGGAATGGGGCCAACAAGAAAAGTCTCCACAATTTCATGGAGGGTCTGTGGTCTGCCCTTGTTAAGGCAAACGACCCCAACTTCTGTGGAGGAGACACAAACCTGGGCTGCTTTTTCCCTTGGAAGAGCTAGTAGAAACCAAAATACACTCTCCTTGACTGCCCTGTTCCACTGAGACTGCAGAAAAACAAGCTACTCAGCTTCTCCCGCTTCCTGACCTCAGGAACCTTGGCCTCAGCCAAACTTCCTTACTGTGAGATCTGTTTCAGGCCAAGAATATGATTCTCAAAACATATTTCTATGTCTTTGGTTTCCTACCAGGCTGTCCCTTTTCCAGAGCCAATATTTTCATGCAGACAGCAAAGTGACTGTGGTTAGGATTCCATTTTATTATCTCTATTAACGTTATTTTTTTTAAGTGTAGTAATAGATTCAGAATTAAGAGCTCTAGGAGGAGCCCATATTTTCCTACTGGTGACAAGAAACACTGTAACAGAAGTTCTATCTGGCAGGAGATGTAAAAAACACTTTAGTTGCTACGCAGAGGGCTAGCCCTCAGCTAACAAATTTGTTTTCATTTGCCTTCAGCTGCCCATGGCTAGTTTCTTCCCTCACCCCTACTGAAGGGCTCAGTGTCTCCCCTTCCCCTTCTTGGCTGTGAAAACCCACCCTCAAAAAAGTATTTGATAGTCTCACTTGCACAGTTGTGTTAATAGCTGATAAATGGTAAAAGGAAATTAGTGACGTGTGGCTGAAAGCACATGTGAGTAGGAATCCAAGACCTGGCTTGTTCGGATTCTTTTATATGCTGATATTGAGGGAAAACGCTCCCAGACTTTTGGAGGCAGGAATGCCTGGGTTTAAATCCTTGCTCCATCACTTATTAGCTGTATGACCAAAGATGCTTACTTAATCTTGGTGCTCCTAAGTTTCTTTTCTTTAAAGTAGATATTGTAATACTTACTTTACCAGATTATTTTGAGGACTATTTGTTGGGTAGCACGGTACGTGACATATAGAAAGGCATTGAAAAGACA
The DNA here is from genome assembly GCF_003676395.1 of Aethalodelphis obliquidens. Classification (NCBI taxonomy): domain Eukaryota; kingdom Metazoa; phylum Chordata; class Mammalia; order Artiodactyla; family Delphinidae; genus Aethalodelphis; species Aethalodelphis obliquidens. The sequence continues at coordinate 4,428,533 of NW_020837956.1, forward strand.
ATCATAGTAATTTGTTAATGGAAGAGGATTGAGGCTGCTCTACTTTTTAAGAGAGAATTCCTTTGCCTTCTTCTCCAGATAGTTAATGCTTCTTCTCAAGCAGCATTATGGTTCTGACAGCCAGTGACAACTTTCCATAGAACTAGCTCATATCAAGCTTGCCCGTAGGCAGATCTAAGGAGGCAGAGATGCCCTGGCAGAAAGACATGATGTGTCCTCTCTGGAAAATTTTGCCAACCCCCAGCCAGGGAACAGGCTCCATCTCTTGGACCAGTTGCCATACTGTTGCTTCTCCAGTGCCCCCACCTATGTTTCAAGAGCCTTAGACTTACCTAAGAGGCAGAGAGAAACATGGAAACAGAAAGGAGACAAGCAAACACTATCTGGACTGTTCCTTTATTGGTTCTTCTCTATTATCGGGTTCTCTCTTATCTCTGAACAATCCATCTTTTCAAGGGTTGTCAGGCCTTTGGAAGATGCTACTTCTCATCTTCCATCCAACTTCTCCCATGCGTCACTGGTTTGGGATTATAAATATTTTTCAAGGTTATCTTCATAAGACTGGAGCCCCTCCAAAAAAGAGGACTGTGTATTTCATGTATTCATTTATTTATCCATTCATTCATTCATCACTATAAGATTAATAATAATAGTCAATATTGATTGAGCTCTTCCTATATACCAGATAATCTGCTAAGGTTTTCTCATATTATCTAATCTAATTACCCCAACAACCCTGTGATATAGGTATTATTTATATCTCAGTTTTTATTTCATTTTATTTTTAAAATTTTATTATTATTATTTTATTTATTTATTTTTTGGCCATGCTACGTGGCTTGTGGGATTTTATTCCCCTGACCAAGGATCTAACCTGGGCCCTTAGCAGTGAGAGCATGGAGTCCTAACCACTGGACCGCCAGGGAATTCCCTATATCTCATTTTTTAAATGAGGAAACTGAGGCATAGATGTTACCTTTCCAGTCACATGGCTAGCAAGTGGGAGAGTTGGGTTTCAACAGTTTGGCCAAGTCAGTGCTAAGTAGACACTGAGTGGTATAAAAGGTATACAAATGATAGTACTCATCCTCCAGGAACTTAAAACTTAGGTGGGTACATAAGACAATTAAGTAGCCACATGGGACAGAATGAGGCTAAATATTAAAGTAAGTATAATTGGACAAAGGAAATTAGTGTAGACTGGACCAGTAAAAGAAGAACTTCTAGGTGCTGAAGGATGAAGTGGTTTTGCAAAGGTACAGGATTCAGAACTCTGAGGAATGGGGAAGGGTAGGGAAGTAGACCAGGCATGGACGGGTTTGGCAGGTAGAGAAAAGAGGCAATGCCTACACAGCCAGAACAGAGTGGCAGGAGAGTGGGTGGGCTTGTGTGGGAGATGAAGCTTAGACTGTTCTATTGAACAGGCCATGGGAAACTGCTGAAACTTTAAAAATAAGAGTACAATATGATCAAAACAGTGCCTTAAGGGGATTAAGAGGTATCGACGAGGAGAATAGGAATCTAGAAAACTAGTGAGGACGTTTCTTGAGCATTCTAGGGATGAAATAAAATTCTGAATTAAATTAATGACGGTATAAATGGCCAGGAAGAGAAGAGGGTGAGAATGAGATATTTCAAAGAAGAGCTGATAGAACTTTGTGATTGATTGGTGATCAGTGACAAAGAGGAAGATGGAATTTAAAAATGACTCCTAAGGTTGGAACTAGTGAGACAAGGAGAATGGTGATAATAAAACTGGAAGGTTAGGAAAGGAAGATGTATATAAACATTTTAAATTTAATTATTGAAGTTATCTGAATGAGATGTTCACTTGGAGCAGGAAATTTGTGATTAGAGCTTAGGCAAGGGATTAAGGTTGGAAAAGTAAAGTTTCCATCACCTGAGGAATAAACATGCCAGTACCAGAATGTGGATGGATGGGAGCTGCTAGTTAGTGTTTCAAGACAACTCCCCGCGAGTATCTCACATTTCTGCACATCTTGTAAATGAGGTACTTAACTACCCTTCATTCAAAATATCTTTTCAAGAATGTGTTTGTATAACAAATAGCCATGGAAGATAGAGATAATGCCTCCATCTAGAGAAAAGACCAGATACGCTTACTGTCCAGTGTCATAATGTCTTTCTCCAGAACAAAGAGCAGGTGTGTTTACTGCCCATTATAAAAGATTTAGGTTCCCTAAGCTCAGAGTTCCTCTACTGTAACACAACCCACAGCTTACACAAGCATCCATTTGGTCCCCATCCACATTGTTCCCATGGGACTAGGGAGCAAGAGGAACTGATGTAAATATGCTAATGGTCGTTCTACTTGCTGTGCTGTGAGTGATAAAATCCTTTGTCTCTGACCCGAAAGTCTCTTGCCTTCTGCTAGCATCAGTGAAATTGTATCAAGATAATTTGTGAGCCTGTAAGTTTGGTAAAATCTTAGACCCCTTCACAGTTCTTGAAAGTTAGATGAGGAGCTCTTATAGAAGGAACACAGGGTCTGCGTTTCAGGTGACTCTAGTCAAGAGTGGACAATATTGAGAGTAGAAAAACTTAGGCAGATAGAGATTGGAGCAGTGTACTCAAGAGCTCATTCATGATGACTGCCCAACCAACAGTCCCCTTCTAAGAGAAACTACCCCATCCACAGCTCTCCTGCTGAGGGAAGGCTCCTCAAAGTGATTTTTTCCACTACATGATCTGTCAGTCTGATTGGCTCATAAAATCCCTGCTATAGACTGAATGTTTGTGTTCCCCTCAAATTCATATGTTGAAATCCTAAACCCCAATGTGATGGTATTAAGAAGTAGGGCCTTTGGGAAGTAATTAGGTCATGAGGGTAAAACTCTCATAGATGGGATTAGTGCCCTTATAAAAGAGACCTCAAAGTGCTCCCTTGCCCTTCCCATCATGTGAGGACACGGTAAGAAAACAACCACTGTTAACCAGAGCTCCACCATGCTCACACCCTGATCTCAGACTTCCAGCCTCCAGAACTGTGAGAAATAAACTTCTATTGTTTATAAGCCACTTAGTCTATGGTACTTTATTATAGCAGCCCAAACTGACCAAGACAGTCCCTTTGGTTAAAGCTTTTCCCACTGGGCTACCTTACAGGTATGGTCTAGCCCATGAATTGGCTGCTTTTGGACTAAGTACCCCACTCTTGTCCAGACAGCACAACCAGAGATATCACAAAGCATGTTCACCTCAGAGATGGGCTGGGAAGAAGTGAGGACTGAGAAAGGACTAGCCAGAAGAAATCAGGCCCAGCTGTAGGAGGGTACCCAGGAAAGATGTGAAATTGGGAGGGGTGTGTGACGAATTCAGGCTTGATTCTGTGTGAAGAGCAGTTCAACCCATTGAATGGAGGCCTTGAAGCAAGAGGCACAGATAGTATGAGATATGCAAATCCAGGTAGGCTGGGGTACTGTGGTCCTTAGAAGGAGGCACAACTAGACCCTGGCCAGGTTATTATTGTGCAGTATTATTTAAAAAGGGGAGGAGTGAATTCAGTTCAAATCTGTTGACCCAACACTTATTAAGTGTCTACTATCTACTAAGGACTGTGTGAGCTACTGGGGAAATGACAGTGTAAGACATGTTTCCCAACCTCAAAGATATACAAATAAATATTATAGAGCATAATACATATAACAATAAAGGTACATGCAAGATATAGATGAGGTGAGTGAGTCATTGAATCGAGGGGGAACAGTGGGGGGTAGCCAGAGAAGGATCACTGTGGAGCAGACCCATCCACAGCATTTCAAAGGATGAACAAGAGGAACAGGGGTTTTCCTAGGAGGATGCAGTGGGTGGAGTACATGGCCCAGTTTCAGGTTTGGAGGGACAGAAAGAGCATGGCAGAGATTTAGCAGGTGACGGAGCCCTGGCCAAGCAGTCTAGCATTCAGAGTCAGACTCTGAACCCGACAGAGAACTGAAATATTGAAGTGAAAACTGAGGCAGAACCTAGCCACGTGACAGGGCAGTGCAGGAGCGAGGAATAGCTAGGCCTCAGTGGGCATGACAGTGCCATGGCTGACCACTTGTGTGTAGAATGACAGGCCTCTGGTCATGTGACTAATTCAAGACCTTCCCAGGTGGAGAATCTGATTTTAAAAGCATCTGTTACCTGTTCAGGATGGGTTCAGGGACAGGAGGGCCAGGCCTCCTGGGGTGACTATCCCCCAATGACTTTTGCTGGGTGATGCTGAGTTAATTTCTTCTTCATGAATTCTGCCATGTTCAGACTCTTGGCCCTCTGGATTATTAAAATAGCTTTTTAATTGGTTTTTCAGCTGTCTAACACAAGCTCCTCTGATCCGTCTTCCAGACAGCCCTTGGGGTGCTTTTTCTCAAAGTCAAATCTGATAATATCACTTTCCTGCTTAAGATCCGTCAGTAGCATTGTCTGCCCCCTGCTCTTTAACAAGGCTCCTCACATTGCGGCCCTGCAGGGGCAGATGTTTGAGGAAGATAATAAAGCTGAAATGTCAAGGCTTCCCAGCTTCAGGACCTAGGAGTCCCCAGAGGTGTGTTCACATGGCTGTTTTGTAAAGAGGGTCCCCCCAGGTTGTAAAATTACCAGGCCTCACAAAACCTAACTCTACCCTGTGGGCCGTGCCCATCTCTCCAACCTCATTTTATAGCATCTCTCTCTCTCTCTCTCTCTTTCTCTCTCTCTCTCACTCGCTCGCTCTCGATCTCGCTCTCTCCAGCCTGAGGTTCTCTGAACACCCAGCCTGGAACATTCCGCACCAAGCTGTCTGTTCTGCAGCACCCTGATGAGGCATCACACCTGAGGAAAGGCTGCCCTCATCTCCCCATCCCCACAAAAGTTCATACCCCACCACCATGCTACCCTCTATCATGGGTATACTGCTAAATTCCTGCATGCATCATGCCACCTGGCAGCTATGAATCCGCATATTCCAAGCACAAAAGCAGTGCCTGGGATGAAAAAGAAGGTCTCAAATAGGGCTTGTTGAACGGACTTGAAATGAAATGTCCCTGCTGCTTCTTGCAATCTGTATTAGTCAGATGTATTGTGAGCATACCGAGTGCCATGGAATAAGTAAAGCATTTAAAATACATCATCTGTAGTCCTTACAGTAATCTGAAGCTTGACCAATGAGAAGATGATATTAAGTCGACCCCATGAAATTGCCATTATTTGGCCATCTTTGGTGTATATAAACAGCAATTTCCTGTGGTTCAACCTAATAGATTTAAACCAGGTCAGTCTGACTCCAAGGTCAATCTTTCCTGTAGAGAAGAACCATCATGGCTGGTTGAGGTAAAGAGGAGATAGCTTAGAGCTGTGGCTGCAGGGTTAACCCTGACAGCTCACAGCTCATCATGTGAGGAGAAGTGCGTGTGATAATTCTTTTTATTTCTACTTTTCCTATAGGCCATATTTCAACAACCATAGTCAAAACAATAAAAATATTTGTTTGGTTTTTCTTCCTTTTTAGTTAAAAATATCCCAAAGGCCATTTTTTTATTTTTGGAAAGAGGGAAGAAAAAAGGAAAACAGAATGGACAGCATAGTTTTTTCTATTAAGATTTTTAATAACAGCTCCTTGCTAGACTGATAAATAGGAGAACTTCCCTTTATTTTACAAGATCGTATTTTAAGTAACAGCAGCTTTCACATGACACTCCTTGCATAATGATTTCAAAAGAGGAAATTGTGTTTATGTTTTGGGATAGCACTTAATTGCCAGGAACATAAATAAAGAAACTGAAGCAGTATTACTTTTGAAATCTGAAAGAAAATAGAAAGCTTCCAGTCCCATTACTGCAGTGCAAGGCAAAGTCATAATTAATATAATTAATAAAGAAGTTATTATCAAAGGGGGTATGTCACCAAGCCCCACCAGCCCAAATTGTTGATCTAATTTAGCTAATAACAACTTTGCCATAACCACTCCCATTACAGGCAGAAAAAAATTGATAAATTCACACAGGCCTCACCACGATCCTTCATCGACTCTGCAAAGGCACTTTGCACAGTGCCTGAGGAAGGATTTTGAATTGGTCTAGAGCAGAATGGGAGAGAGCAAGAACCTAAAACGGAAATCTACAATTACAGCTCAAAATGTCTTTAGGGAAGCTGAATGATTTCAAAGCACAAAGCACGGGTCAGCCACACTGGATGACAAATGAAAATGGCCAAAGACTTCTGGCTGCTGGCACCCCTCACAATTCACAGAACAACTTTCATTTTCCCCTGGTCCCTTTCTCATCTCTCTTTCATCCCACTCCCTAAAGGCCGTCTAGACTGGGCGCTGTTCATTTCATCTTCAGATGCATATATCCAGTAAACCTTCCATAAATAGAATCACTCCCAGATCTCTCGCCCACCTGGTCACGGGAATTCCTCCTATCATTATCAACCCCCAAACATATCTGAATGTAGTTCGAATCAAGACCAAGTTAGGCAGCTGCCTCCCCTGCCTTCACACTAATCTGGAGTTGAGGGGCCACAGGTTTGGTGCTATGAGCAAAGGTTTACTCATTTTTCTTTGCTGTTAGTCTAATTCCTTCTGTTCTTCTTCCTATTTCTTTATAGATTCGCAGTTCCAAACAAAGTTCCATCTAGAGCAGAAGGGAAAATCTTGGTTCACAAACAAAGTCTAAACTCTGATGACCAGAAGTGATGGCACAAAGTTTTGGTAGCTAATGGGCCACATATAAGTGAGGATACTAGATCCAAGATACTCAATAATTTGCTTAAGGTCTTCAGGACTTGCATCTTCCAGGAAGCCTGAGTGGAGAGACTTTGTGGTACAACGGATTGGGTTCTGCATTGGGCATTGGAAGATATGGATTTTAATCCCCTCTCTGTTACTAAATAGCTAAGTGGCCTTGGACAATCCAGTTTATTTCTTGGAACTTCCATTTCTGCAGCAGAGTAGATCAATAATTCTCAACCTTTCTCCCCCCAGTGACACATGACACATTCCTACAGCAGCCCCAGAGTTTGAGGTTACTCCAATGTGTGGGGCTGTGTTTCTCAGCATGGATTTTTTTTTCTTTTTTTTTTTTCAACCCAAGGCATCTTTTGAAGACCAAAACGATATAAAGAAAGATGATCTGAGACCCTTCCAACTCTAACATCCTCCAATTCCAAGCAGAAAAGATAGATTTTTAATTTGTGTCCTTGTTTCTGTACCTGGGTGTGTCTCAGCCTGCCTCCTAGAAGTATTCAAATATTTGTGAAACAGATTTGATTGGGTAGCTTAAATGTCATCCTCTCTTTTGGGTCAGGGAAGGTCCCCTCTTTTCTCACCCCTCTTCACTGCCTTTTATCTCCCTTCTCCTCCCATCCCTTCCATAGTCCAAGAGGTGCTTGGGCAGTGGGACAGGTGCAGTTTGGCATAGAACTACACTCAGCACTTTAATCCCTAGCCTGTGAAGCACATCTAACCACCAGGACATCTGGGCTTTGCTTAGTGAGAGAACCAAATGTCAGTTTTCCTTTCCCTTTTCAGCAAGCAGCAAGCAAGAATGTCCTGTAGAGGGCCAAGGCCAGATAGACTTACATGGAGCACACTGGAGTCTTTTTGTTCCCATCCTCCCTATATTTTGGAAGCTCCAGTGGGAATGCGGCCTGAATTTAAACACTCGAGGCCGTGACCATTAACAGTGAACACTTTTGTAGATTCATGCAGCCTCTCCTGCCTTTCCTCTCCCATGGCCTTGAATGATCTGTTGTTTGTGGACAATTCGCTTGTTGTACTCCAGAGAGCAGGCTGATCCTGGCTCTCCCATTGTCTCTTATATGGCAAACAAAAGCAGTCTTCTTAGGCCAGAGCACCAAGCTGATAAAAGACTGATTAAAGCCTCTTTTGTGGTGAAATTTAATAGGTCTGGGTTGGGCATTATATTTGATTAACCCCAACCAGTCATTACATGGCATTATATATACAGGACAGCTATAACCAGCTCTCAGCTGGGCGGACCCTGTCTTTGAGCTCCTGAATGGTGCCAAGACACCACAGGCAGAGCTGGTCATCAGCAAAATGGAAGTCAATAAATTTATCTCTGGGGCCTGTGATTTTTCCCTTTCATTGTCTTTCCTTCCCCACCCATCCTTTATGTTCACTCTTTCCCAGGCACCCAGTGCTCTCAAATTATTAGGTTCTTTCCAGCAGGCAGAAAGACATCTGATAAACTCATTCACATGGAGTGGTTTAATGGGTTACCCCTTCCAAGAGTAGTTGCAGTTCAGAAGAGGAGTTTGGATTGGGAACCAGGGAACTTGGAGGGGTGAAATGCTCATGGTGGTGTCAGAGCCTGCCTGGTGACTCAGCTCAGATTCTCCCTTCTCCCCATAATTGGGCCAGGTGGTTTCTCCTTGCAGGCCCTGCAGGACCAACCTGGCTTCAGTTTGGAGAAATTAAAGAAACTCTAGTTGGACCCTCAGGTGACCCTCAACCCTTCCCGATCACCTGTCCTGCTTTGTTCAGTGCCCTACCTTAGTGACTGGATGTTGAATATGTAGGAGCAACCAGTTTCCTTGCCATTGATACCTGGCCTACCCAGGATCTCAGGCCTTCTAAAAATGAATCCATGCCTCGATGTTGCCAGTTCTGCCTCTAAACTCTCTCTAACCCTCCCCTTCCCACCACTTGCACGAACTACGAGCTTTCTAGCCATCTTCCTGGATTTCCAAGTATTCCTTACTCCCCTTCTCCTTCTCCTCCTATCCTTTATCTCTTGCTGGACTTCCCTGAGGCTGGCCTGAACCTAGTCTATGACTTGCCACCCATCCAACTGGATTTCCTCGTGCTGCCCCAATTCAATGAAAGTGATGGTTCTAGGTCCTAGGCTCACCTCACTTCCCTCTGCAAGCGTATCTTGGAGATATTTTGCAGGTTTGGTTCCAGACAACTGCTATAAAGCAAATATCACAATAAAGTGAGTCACACGAATTTTTTGGTTACCCAGTACATATAAAAGTTATGTTTACACTATACCGTAGTTTGTTAAGTATGCAATAGCATTATGTCTAAGAAAAGCAACGTGCATACTTTAATTAAAAAATACTTTATTGCTAAGAAATGCTAATCATCATCTGACAACGCAGGGTCACCACAAACCTTCAATTTGTAAGAAAATGTGATATCTGCGAAACACAGTAAAGCAAAGCACAATAAAATGAGTTATGCCTATAATAAAATGTTTCCTCCCCCCTCAGTGCCGCAGGAGTCCTGGAGCTAAGTGTCAGGAATCAATAGCAGGAGGCCAGCCTGGATTATCAGGGAAATGTAGCCAATAGGTGAATGAATGGAATACGCTTCAAAACTCCAGTCATACACACCTCCCTCCCTGTCAGTGTGTTCTCAAGGCTCTGTTTGCATCCCTCTGTCACAGCACTGACCACATTATACTTTAATTGTTGGTGTAGTTATTTATCTGTGCCACCTACCAGATTGCATATTTGAAAGCAAGGACCACGTTTGACTTTGACAGCTTACCACATAGTCAGCTTTTTGAATTATTATTTTTTAATAAGTTGAATGAATTGAATGAGTGATTAGAAAAGTAAGAACCACACCCTGAATCATGGAATGTCCACTATTCACCATGTGAAGCCCTGCCTGACACCTCGTAGTTGTAACATCCTTTTTATAGGTAACAAACCTTTTAGGCTGATACCAGTGTAGCTGCATATAGCTAAATATTTGTCTTGTTTCAGTTTTTCTGAGATTTCATTTTCAATCTTTTAGTGTCTCTATGATTTAGGTTTGTGTCTTGTAATAAGCATAGAGTCGGTTTACTTTTATTGTCTGATAATCTCTGTCCTCTGACTTTACTAGACTAACTTGAACTAAATTAAACTGTTTACTTCACTTACAATAACTGATTTCTTGGAATTATGTCTACCATTTTATTTTGTGCTATTTGCTTCACCTTTTAAATTTCCTTTCCTTTTTGCTACCTTCTTTAAGATTACTTGATTTTTTAAATCCATTTTTGTTTCTCTAGCTACTTTTCAATTAAACACATTCTCTTCGGGATGCGATTCCATTTGTTTTTGGAATGAAGGTATTTTCTGGCTTATTACTTCTGGCTTACAATAGGTCAATGGGTTAGACTTGCCCTTGGACGCACATAGCTAAATATGCAAATAGTTGATAATCTAGCACATGACTTAATCATGTATTTTTCTATTAAAACTGTGAACTTGTAATGAAAATAACAGCATGAATATCAACTCTTCTTTAATTCTGAACATTTACAAAACAAAAGAAAGTAAACATAGAACAAAGTTCAAAGAGATATACAACTGGAGCAATCATATTTTATTTAAGAAACTTTAAATCTTGCCAATCATATGAGTTAGAGCTCTTTGGATTACAAATGACAGACGATCCAACCCAAAGTAACTTAAGCAAAAAGGGGAATCTTTGGTTCATGTGACTGAAGAATTCTACTGTAATGCTGGCACTGGGGGTGGCTGAGTGCAGGGGCTCAGTGTGTCACCAAGACTTGGTTTCTCCCTTACTCTATCCCTTGAGTTGGCTCTCCTCCAGGTTGGCTTCAGTTTCCACAATATGCTCTTTTTATAGTCATTTGAGGGCTGAAGAAACTCCAGATCACACATTCTCTCAGATTCAAGTCCCATATGAGAGAGCCAGATTTTGTTTCTCGAAAGTCCCAGCAAAAGCCTTATTTTTTTTCTCATTGGCTCTGATTGGGTCATGTGACCACACTTAAATCTATAATCCAAGGTAGAGTATATGATACACTTATTGGTTCCATTCCGGTCATTGGGAGGGGCTAAGGAGAGGTCCTGAAGTCCATGAATCAAAATGGGGAAACTTTGATACCCAAAGAGCTATAATTGGGATTGGGGTAAATTGATTCCAGAAGCAGTGTCTGCTGAAATCACTAAGGTACTCCCCCTTAGCCACAAGGGATATGTTTTAAGACCCCCAGTGGATATCTGGAACCACAGATAGGACCGAACCCTATATGTTCTATGTTTTTTCATATATGTATATATATATATACCTATAGTAAAGTTTAATTTACAAATGAGGCACAGTAAGAGATTAACAACAATAATAATAAAATAGGACAATTATAATAAAATACTGTAATGAAAATTATGTGAATGTGGTATCTCTCTCTCTCTCAAAACGTCTTATTGTACGCTACTCACCCTTTTTCTTGTGATGATGTGAGATGATAAAATGCCTATGTGATGAGATGAAGTAAGGTGAATGAGGTAGGCATTGTGTCATACCATTAGGCTACTACTGATCTGATGATATGTCAGAAGGGAGATCATCTGCTTTGGGTGATCCTGGATCATGGAGCCATGATGATGCTGATGATTCGATGTCCAGAGCACGTGGTGTTCATGGGTGGGGATCCCAGGCAGGACAAGCAGGACAGTGGAAGACTTCATCATGGCATGCAATTTAAAACTTAAAAATTGTTTACTTCTGGAATTTTCCATTTAATATTTTCAGACCGAAGTTGATCATGGGTAACTGAAACCAAGGAAAGCAAAACTGTGGATAAAGGGGCTGCTGTACTTCATTTTACTCTGCTTCCCCTTGCTAGGGTTAAAGAGAAAGCAGCATTTTTTTATACCTTTACTTAGGGTCAAAAGATTTCCAGGTGTTATGTGTTCTCTGAATTGGGCATTGGCTTCTGAGTTATAGCTCCGATACTAAAAGTGTTTGCAGAATTGTCTTTTACTTCAGTGGTGAGGGTGGGGCATGGGATGAGGGAGGGATAACTGAGATACTGTTAGTTGTAGTTACTACTGTGAAGGAATACTATTTTTCATAGGTTTTGCTCATCTCAATTAGGATACCTGGGTTGTAGTTCCAGCTCTCCCTTTAATTTCCTACGTGACCCGTGTGTCTGACTTTATTACCTATAAATGAGGGAGTTGAGATGGAATCAGTAGTTTTTAAACATTTTTTTTTAACTTTTGGACTCTTTTTGCTCATGAATTCTTATGTGGAATGCTAGTAAATAATGTGACAGAGAAAATTTTATTGATGTGTGTCCAGACTCTCTTCCCTCCTCACTGCCAGTCTGATTGAACATACTTTTTCCTACTTAAGTCCCCAATTCAACTCTGAAGGGCTCATTTTTACCAGAGTAGATCCTGGACTTTTGTGATTCAAGGCTAGAACTAGAGTGAGAAAAATAAGGTACTCACTTCTAGTGCACATTTAAGGGTGCTCCTAAAATTCAGTAATCAAAATAAATAATATTGAAATGTAACATTTTTAAAAATCAAAATTAATGCAAAAAATCTCTGATGAGCAAAACATAAAAATGTTTGAAAAGACAGAATCCAATAGTGCTGAGCCAACTCACATTACCTGAGGCAGAAGGAAAATTGTGAATCTCTATAGTAGTTCTTATGTATTTATTTTAAGGGCTAACTTTTTTCCCCAGAACACTAAAAGAGTTGGAAAAATATTGGAAAATTAAAAAGTAGGTGTATTAGGGCTTCCCTGGTGGCGCAGTGGTTGAGAGTCCGCCTGCCGATTCAGGGAACATGGGTTCGTGCCCCGGTCCGGGAAGATCCCACATGCGGCGGAGCGGCTGGGCCCGTGAGCCATGGCCGCTGAGCCTGCGCGTCCAGAGCCTGTGCTCCGCAACGGGAGAGGCCACAACAGTGAGAGGCCCGCCTACCGCAAAAAAAAAAAAAATAGGTGTATTAAAACTCCATTATTTTAATTTTAAGTATTTTACTTACACCAAAACCAGAATTTATTATCATTTTACTTTCTCTACTTTAATGGAAGCAAATTCATCAATGTTTTCATTAAAACTCATTAACGATTAAAAATTATACAGAAACATGTATAGGGGTGCAATTTTAATTAGTGAAGCCTGTTTTTCTAAGTTTGCTTAATATCTCTAGTTTAAATTTGATTATCCTTATAGACCTTTACTTTTAACAGTTTTTAAAACTAAATCAATTGAATTTTAATTGTTAATTAAATTAGTATAGTAAATTTTTTAAATGGAAAATTGAGAAAAAAGTCACTCGAAATCCCATAATCCTAAAATTATTGTTTTGGGGTATTTCCTTCTAGTCTTTTTTGTGTACCTTTCTTTTATATAATTGTAATTATCACATATAAATAATTTGGGTCTTTTTTTTCCCCACTAAACCATTTCCCCATGTTACTAAATGGCTTTTATAATTACCACTTGGAATGACTGCAAAGTATACCCGTGAGTAAATTTCACAAGTTATCTATTACCCCATTATTAGACATTTGAGTGGTTTCGAAGTTTGCACTGCTATAAATAGCTATTGCTATTGCTTTATGCATGTTGCTTTTTCCATACATTTTTTTCTTTAAGTATTTAAAAAATATAATTGAATAGAGGTCTAATAAAAAATGGTGGGCTGAGCTAATGCCAGAAGTCCCTCTTCTCCAATCCAAACATGAGAAATACTAGTCAACTGTGTAGCCAACTCTGAAAACAAGAAAGGGAAGTCTCTATAAGACCAGAAGTAAAGGAGGAGCCTACAGTAATGAGAAGGATCCTCAAGGATGATGAGGCTGAGGATGTGGGTAAGAGTTGAACACAGGCTGTTTGGATTTGAACTGCAGACTCTGTGTGCAATAATATAGTTTCCCTGTTAGAACAACCTTCAATCCCATTCAGAAGTGAGTTTCCCAAGTGTTAGAGATAAGTTTTAGAAAAAAGTAAAATCAGGACTCTCATACAGATATAAAGGTCATCTGGTAGCAGGACCTAGTCTGGAAAGAGCAAGGGAAATTCCTGGATAGAGAGGATCAGAATATTAGATGGGTCACCAAAGACAACATATTATTTAAAAGATTCGTATTTTTTAATATGTCAAATACATATTATATATTTTAGAAAGACATACTTTTTAATATCAAGCTATAAAAATGTATACTAGGGTCACCCTGATTTTTGGAGCTACAGAAGATTGACTTATTCCTCAATTTGTTTAAAGTTCAATGTCTTCCTCAAATTTTCTGCAAAGGTCCCAAGGGCAAGTTCCTAGTCAGTTTTAGTTCTCATCGCCTGCTTCTGCAGAATTAATTGTTTGGGGATCATTTTGCCTCCCTGTGCATGCTGCCTCTATGGCTATATAGATCCAGACTTGGAATCATCCCCTCTCCTTGATTCCCGTCACCCCTGCACCCCTACTACCACTCACCACTGAATCAAACAAGGCCACTGTGTGGATAGCAGACCTTTAGTGAAGATTTGGGGTGGCAAGGGGGTTATACCGCAGCAGTGCACGAAACTTAAGGTAAAAAAGGATCATCCCTGTTTTTAAAAGTTCTCCACTGCTTTGGAGAAGGCACCAGCGCTCTATGCCTTCCCTTCTCTGCTCTCTGACGCCCGAAGTGCCATTCATTTTTCATGCTCTCAGAGGATGAGATACTTTTCACCACAAGAGGACTTCCAGAAGCAGTACTGCTCTTAAGTCCAGATAAGAGGGGCCCCAACTCTGGGCACTGTGCTTGAGGAGCCTGTGCCCTGACCTATAGTCTGAGGCAAACAGTTGGCCAAGGGTTTCATATATACCCAGACTTTGCCCTCCTTCCTACCTTCTAGATGAGATAGTAAATATTTTAGGCTTTATGGCCATATGGTCTCTATGTCAGCTATAGGCAGGAGTGTGTTCAGAGCTTGGCTGTGAAGGCTGGGGTGTTCTCACTTGTGTGCCAGAGGCTCCCTCCGTGTGGGATGGAATAGGGTTAGGAAGAAAGGCCGGGAGTGGGCGTGGCTCAGGAGCCAGGAGCCGGGGCTGGAGCCCAGCCTCTCCCTAGGCTACCACATTCGGTTTCAGAACTCTGAAGAGTCCATAACGTCCAAATTCAAACCTGGGCTTCCAGCTCGTTAAGAAGGACCATTTGTCAAGTTAGGAGAGCAGAACACATTTTATTTAAGTTTGTTAACTTGGTTTATAACCTTAAATCTTTAGACATATAGCATATGGGCCTCCTTTGTCATTTTACCCAAACACCCCCCCACATACTCATGTCAAGTGGTTTTCCTAAGCAAAAATTTTGTTCTGTCTTGAAGAAGAATCCTGATTTAAAAAATTTTTTTTCACTCTGCTGCAATAATATATTTCTTTTACAGCTCTAAACATTCAAGGTCAACACCAGATTAGTAGCTAGTATGATTTGATGATAAATCCTGAGTTTGGGCAAGAGCTTCTTAATATCCCTCCAAGTTTAGGATTGGTTCTAGTGACCAGGGAGGGCTAAATCAGCCGGTAGAAGGTCCTGAGTCTTACCTGTGGGGAAAGATGCTTGCCAAGGGTAGAAACCAGGCAGGGACTGACAGACCTAAACCATTGCGAGCATCGTTTGGTTTAGAATCCACATTTCCCAATAGCTAGGACTGCTAAGCACGGAACCATCAGGGTTTGTGCTTGCCCTGAGAAGAAACATCATGAGAGAAGGACACAATGGGGATAATAAGCTTCATGTCAGTCCAGAGCTGTTAGGCTAGGAGACTGGAAAAGTGACACTACAGCTGCCGGGAGGGCTTTTCCCTCGTGTTTCTCTTGGCCATCTGTTCCGAGCTGTGCCATCGGCTTCCCACTGGAAAGGTCAGAATGGGTGTGTGGGTAGAGCTTAATGTTGGCTCCACATGCTGCAGTAGATGCAGCTGCTCTTGGCTTGGTCACGCCTGGGTTTGCACCCAGGACCCTCAAAAGCTCTGCGCATTATGGTAATTAGCCATCTGCTGCAGCCTTTGCAGGACCCCCGGATCACAAAAGGAGTCCAGGAAACCCTCTGAAAACAGCAGAAATGGAGGTGCGAGGAGGTGCCTCAGGCTGCTGGGCCCCTCCCCACTCCTCTCCTGGACACTGATGCCTGAAGGGAACTGGCCCAGAGCTCAGCACAGCCCCTCATCTCCCAGGACCCCAGGGAAAATGAGCTAGAGGTCTCCCCACTGATGCACGGCTGTCACCCATTCAGAGAGGAGCTGGACAGGGGACAGGAGTCTGTGGAAACAATGACACTGTCTGTCTCCATAGGGAGACAGACACACCATTTGCTTGAGAAGTGACTTTCCTTTGGAGACTAGGTGACTAGAGGTAATGTGATTGGCAATTTTTAGATTATCAGTTCTTACTGAAACTCTAAAATTTTACTTATGAGTCTAGGTATATTAGTCCCTGATTAGTAGTAGCAACTGAGATCCTAAAATTATTTATGGTATACATATATAGCAATAAATACACAGTTACCTATGTAAGCAATGATATCAAGGTCTATAAATACCTGTTGGCAGAAATCTTGTCATGTATAAACAGCCTTCAAAGGATAAAACTTTTAGTTTATATATGTGGGTGTGTCCATGAATAAGCTGTAAAATAGCTCTAGGATACGTAAGTATGTATTTATACACACCTGTGCAGTGTGTATAGTTTGAGGGTTTTTTGAACTTTACATATGCAAAAATGTATACATAAATATGGAGCTACAAGTGGGAAGCAGCCACATAGCACAGGGAGATCAGCTTGGCACTTTGTGACCACCTAGAGGGGTGGGATAGGGAGGGTGGGAGGGAGATGCAAGAGGGAGGAGATATGGGGATATATGTATATGTATAGCTGATTCACTTTGTTATAAAGCAGAAACTAACACACCAGTGTAAAGCAATTATACCCCAATAGAGATGTTAAAAAAAAAGAATATGGCGCTACACCTGCCTGGGGTGAGGGATAGCATCTAGAACTCAGGACTTGGGAATTAGTTAAGACTCAATTCTGCCACCCCACACATCCATGGTCGTACTCATGGGAAGGTTGTACACATAATAGTAGGAAAAGTGGAATAAAACAATCCTCAGACCTTATTGACATTGGCTGAACTTGACTTTCCTGGGGAGAACCAGAATTATGGGTGTGGTGTGGTAGGAACATGAAGGGAGGTAGCAGAAGGTTGGAGGCCTGAGCTAGCAGATGAGGGCATATGGGGGCAAATAAGGTTACACTCACAGTTACAAGGTCAAGGCCAGAGTGTGTGTGAGTTTGTTGGGGGCACAGAGGGAGAGGAGCCTAACTGACTGGGAAGGTCAGGGAGAGGGAGTCATGGTGGAGTTCCCTCGACCTGATCTTGAAGGATGCATGAGTGATCACAGGCGTGAGGGAAAGCACTTCAAGATTTAGAAATGGCATCTACAAAGACATGAAAATGCAAGGTGTGTCCTGGTGATGGTGAGATGTCTGAGATGGCCGGAGCTTAGGGTGATGGAGATAACACCAGAAATGAGGGTGGGAGTCTGATGGAGACAGGCCGGTGAGCAGCCCTCATGAATGAGGAGGCCTTTATCCTGTGGCCAGTGGGGAGCCACCAAAGGTTTTAAGCAGGGGAGTTATGAAATCAAACTTAGGTTTGAGAGTGTTCAGTCTGACAGCCAAGAGGGGACAGTCTGGAAGAGGAGGGCTGGAAGAAGGTTGTTGCAGGTAGCCAGGCAGGAGGTGATGGTGGCTGAGGCAGTGAAGATGGAAAGAAGAAGGCAAAGTGAATTCAGGAGCCTGTGGGAGTAGAATTGGTAGGACTTTGGAGCATAAGAGAGAAAGAAGAAACAGATGACTCGGGTTTCTAGCTTGATTAGTTAGGTAGAAGTTTATGCTCCTGAAAGAGACAGAAAATTCAGGAGGAGAGGTGGCTCTGAGTGGTTGGAGAGTCCTGTTTTGCACATATTGCTTTGAGGTGACTGCAGGACAGCCAGGTAAATACTTCTAGTCTAGAGTGGAGTAAAAGGAGTTTATACTCCCATACATACACACACACACACACACACACACACACACACACACATACACACACAAACAAATACACAGGACCCCTACTAAGAATAACTGGATAAGAAGTACTAGGAACCCATACCAGGGAAACACGACAAACCCTCCTATGTTACAGCTCCTGGTCCCCTTCAGACTTCTCTCCTGTTCCACCGTTGCAGCTCTCTCTGCTCCAGCCACACTGCCCTCCTTGCTGTCTCTTGAATATGCCAAGCACCCTCCCATCTCAGGGCCTCAGCTTCTTAGCTGTTCCACCTCATTCTTCTCTGTTTTCTTATTTTATGTACTTCTTGTGTGTTGCTTGTTTCCCTGTGAGAACATACACTCCACAGGGGCGGGGATCCTTGTTCACTGATATATTTTAAGCACTTAGAACCATGCCAGGCACATGATAAGCTTTCAATAAATATTTGTTAAATAAACGAATCTTAAAGTGAGTCCACTAAAAATGAGAACCAAAATTTGATGGCGAATTTATCTTTAAAAACAGAAACAAAAATATGAGTATTTTAATGTATATTTCACAAAATGTGGTTTATAATTACAGCTATTTTAATTTGTAGAGCAAAGAATGAACCAAGTGTTTCATATTTGGGAGGGCGTATACTTTTTCTGACAAAATTATTTGATTATATAATATAACTTAGACCAATTGTTATTTGACTTTTGCGGTATGACCTAAAAAAGGGTTATCTTTTGCAAAGATATTTGAGACTTTATCGATTTTTCCCAAATACTTCTCTCAGTTTATAATAAATAAATAAATAAATTTTTAATGGGGATACAATTTATGTATAGTGAAATGCTCAAATTTTTTATTTATTTTTGGCTGCATTGGGTCTTCATTGCTGTGCGCGGGCTTTCTCTATTTGCAGCGAGCGGGGGCTACTCTTTGTTGCGGTGTGTGGGCTTCTCACTGCGGTGGCTTCCCTTATTGCGGAGCACGGGCTCTAGGCATGCAGACTTCAGTAGTTGTGGCACACGGGCTCAGTAGTTGTGGCTCGCAGGCTCTAGAGCTCAGGCTCAGTAGTTGTGGCGCATGTGCTTAGTTGTTCCGTGGCATGTGGGATCTTCCCGGACCAGGGCTCGAACCTGTGTCCCCTGCATTGGCAGGCAGATTCTTAACCACTGCACCACCAGGGAAGCCCAAAATGCTCAAATCTTAAGTGTACCATTCAATTAGTTGTAGGAATTCATATCAAGACAGAACATTTCCTTCACCTCAGAAAGCTCCTTCATACACCTTTCCACTCCCTCCCCAAGCAATCACTGATCTGATTCCTATCACCGTAGGTTACCTTTCCCTATTATAGAACTGCAAATAAATGGGTTCATACAGGATATAGTTTTTTCATGTCAGGCTCCTTTCACGTCCATGTATGTTGTTGCATGTATCTGCAGCTCATTTCTTTTTATTCCTTAGTAGTATTCCAAAGACTTCTCATATTTCAAAAGGCTCTTTCTGTTATCGCCTTTGTGGATTTTCTCAACTGATACTTGCTCTAACTCTGACAATGGCTTTGCATGTGGTTCAAGTAGTTCTTTTTCACTTTCATTTAATGAAGTTCTGTATTTCTGTAAGACTTGCAGCTTTACTTTGCAATTAATTTCCATTGTATTTGGATTGTATTATCAAGTACATATCTAATAATGCATGAGAAACTGACCAAAAAAGTGTATGTAGTTAGACATTACCAGTAAAAAAGGAATAATGTTTGGAGTAGAGTCTAATTTTATAAATGCTCACTTTATTAGTGAATATTTTCATGTTTTGATCACTTCTGCTTCACAAAGCATTCGTGTA
This sequence comes from Aethalodelphis obliquidens, assembly GCF_003676395.1. Taxonomy (NCBI): domain Eukaryota; kingdom Metazoa; phylum Chordata; class Mammalia; order Artiodactyla; family Delphinidae; genus Aethalodelphis; species Aethalodelphis obliquidens. The sequence goes on from NW_020837956.1 coordinate 4,448,160, forward strand.
AATTTAGGGACCAGGATAATGAACACTGGTACCAAGGGCCATCCTTCCCTGTGTGTGTGTGTGTGTGTGTGTATGTACACATGCACAACATGTACAAGTCTGTGCCTGCGAATTGCAGAATCACTTATGTGTACACATTTACTAGTTTGCTGTTATTGTCCATTTGAGGGTACAAACATGAACAAAGCAAGCATTAACTGTTTGATTCATAGATAGCTATTTGATTCAATTGTACGAAATTGCCAATATTTGAGCATTTCTGAACTTTAAAACCAGCAATTTCATGTGGTTCATCTTCATGGTTTTTATACTGCAAGTTGCCACCCATTAATGGATAATGAAATCAATTTAATAGACTGGGATCAACATTTTAAAAAAATGATATAGACTAGAAAATATCAGAGGGCTTCTTGTTGTAAGAATAGATATTGTTTTGTGAACCTTTTCTTTCAGTAATGTGTACATGTATCGTATAATTTAGAATATTGATTTGGATGCTTTAACAAAGACCAAATAGTGAAGGCTTAGAGAAAAAAGGTTTGTTTCACTTTCATGTTAAGTCTGAGCTTGTAGGTTGTCCAGAGCAGTAAGTAGGCAGCTCTGTTCCACACAGCCATGCAGGCACCCAGGTCCCTTCTATCTGGTTGTTCCAGTCTCCTTGATATTGTCCTTATCCACCTGGTTGAAGCTGGATCATGGCCACTACATCTTCATTCCAGTCTGTTTGAAGGGGTAAAAAGCAAAGCGAGGGCAAGCGATATCATGAGGCAAATATCACTTCTGCTCAAAATCCAGTGACTTCAGCTTAGTCCAGCAAATCCACCTAAGCAAGGCTTTCAGTGGATAGATGAGGGCCTGGGGATCATAAGCATTCTTCTCCTTCTCTCTGTGAAAGTTTTCCCCCAATAAACCCTATTTTATATCTCCACTACAAAGCACTGCATATATAAGTGCTGAGTCCTGATATCGTGGGTTATGGTTTTTTAAAAAGTTGAAAATCTCTAGATAATCTAGCTGATCTTATTGTTCAAGTAACAGAATTATTAATGCTTCATCCAAATATTTCTGCCTGTCTTACTCTAGTTATCTTTAAGATAATAATGGAGAATCAAATAAAAATTAACTCATCCCCATGTCAGTTCTACAAATTGCAAAAATTAAGCAACTATAAACATTTTGCCACATTTGCTTTATTATTCTCTATTATATGCATTTATTTTCCTGAATTATTTGACAATTACAGACATAATGCTCTCTTACCTCCAAATGCTTCAGGGTGCATTTCCTAAGAACAAGGACATTCCCTTAAACAAGCACAGTAACGTTGATACAATACTATTGGAACCGCACAACTCAGACTGGGACTTGAAACCACTGTCTTTTATTTGAGATCACACACCTGGTCTTTATTTAGAGAGATACACACTCCAGAGACAGAATGTAATCTGTCTCAAGGCAAGAATGGCTTTGGGAGGAACACACTCCACAGAGTCAGAAGGTGACAGGCCCCAAAATATGGGGTGGTTAGTTTGTATGAGTTGGATAATTTCATAGGCTAATGAGTGGGAGGATTATTCCAACTATTTCAGGAAAGGGGCAGAGATTTCCAGGAATTGGGGCACTGCCCACTTTTTGGCCTTTTAAGGTTAGCCTCAGAGCTGTCATGGCGCCTGTGGGTGTGTCATTTAGCATATGCTAATATATTACAATGAGTGTATAATGGGACTTAAGGTCTATTGGAAATCGAGTCTTACGCCATCTTGGTCCTAGTCGTTTCTAACCAGTTTTTGTTGTGTCCTCAGTGGCTATATCATTCTTTTAAAGGTTGTGCCCTGCCCCCTTCCCTCCTGTTTCACTATTATTTAATAAACAGTGTGTATTAAAATTTTGCCAAGTATCCTGATAATATTCTTGGTGCCAATCTCTCCTCCCTCCTATCCCTTCTCCCCCACATCCCATCCCTATCCAGAATCCAATCCAGGGTCACATGTTATATTTAGTTATCATGTTTGCCAAAAATTAAATAAAAATTTTAGATCCCATACTGTTCTCTACAGTCTCTAGGCTCCTCTCTTTCCTGCTGTTGTCTTTATAATACTGTACTTGGGCTGTTTGTTTTCTTTTCATGAAGGTGGTCAAGAATGACCTACGCAGGAGAAGAATTCCAAGAAGTCCAAAGGTCCTTAGACTGGCTAGAAAGATATTTACATATCTAAAGAGCCAAAGGAATACAAAATGTAATAGACTTTCCAGATAGATTGGAGCATTAGGTAATAGTAACTTGACCACACCCTTTTTAAAATTCTATAGGCAGAACTAAATAAACAGGCTCAGACTGGCAATTAAGGCCATGACAAAAATTCCCCTGGAGCCTGCAGCTCCAGCCCTCAGACCTCACCAATATCTCCAGTCCGTGAACAACTTGTCAAAATTTGCAGGGAAGGGAGGCCAAAATTGTTTAGGATGACATATTTCCTTACTGGCTTGAAAATAGAGATTTATATGTATAGATATGAAATATATCAAATAAAATATTAGAAATAATCTGTAAATTTTGGTATTTTAAGTATTAGTCATGTTTAAGAGGATTGGGGGCTTTAAACTATCTCACAGATTAATTCTATAGGTCTAATGCAAAATGAATTTAGATGTGATTTTAGGCTGAAATTTTACTAAGTTTGTAAACAATATTAGAATAGTCAAAAGAACATAAGATTCATCATATTTATGTTTAATTTATTATTAGATTTATAAGGCTTAAGATCTTATTTATAAGACTTAAGTTTTATTTGTTAGTCAGAGAATTGTAGCTCTTTAAAAGAAGTGGAATAAATTAAATGTATCAATGCATTTGAAATATTTAAAGGGATTTAATTTACTATGCTTGTAAATAATATAAAACATTACAATTAAAGACCACTTCAGAGTGATTATTGAAGTTTGTTAGAGTAATACACAGAATATTACAATCTGTAATTTGAACTTAAAGTTTAATAACTAGGTTTTAAACTTTGCAAACTTAATAACTTGAATATTAATTTTTAAAAATAAAGTAACTTTTGTATAGTCTTTTTGGTGCTCACAAGCCGCTCTTAGAGACCCTGAAACCCCACATTTACAGAAGTGGTCTCCTTGCTAATAACCTGTTGGTGCTACTGCCAGTGGGAGGCTCCAGGTGTGGCTGGCAGCCCCTGCCTGCATGCCCATTTTGGCTCAGCAGAGGCAGAAACTGCTCTCTCCTCACCTACAGAAGAGCCAAACTGTGAAGAGCCCATAGGTTTCTCCATCAGGATTATGGTCAACTAGGGCCTTTATTATTAGGGGAATCCAGCCTTTGGAAATATTTTTACTTTCATCCTTCCTGAGTGCCTTCTGGCTTGCCAAGTGGAGTATGTTTTATAATTTTAGTTATTTCTGATTGAGATAAAGCTAACTCAGACCTTGCCTGGTCTTCTATAGTATTTTTCTTTCAGACACACGTTTATTAAAAGGAGCCACCTACTTTTACCGTTTTAGCTTTGCCTCCATAAAATGATGTATATTTACTACTGCCCTACCTCAGGGCAATTCTCACCTGATTCTGTTCACTCTCACTTTGGCCTTCTCTTGGTACAACCATCCCACACAAGGTGTCCAAGTCCCTCACTCCGGGTCTAGGCTATTGGATGCAGGTGATATAGCCCCAGGGGATGGGTGGGTGAGGTTGGTAATGAGAGAAGAGCCTGGTCCTGAGACTCCTCCACATGCTGGTTCTTGGCGTGCTTCTTCCCAACTCCTGAGCCTCCCATCCACCTCCTGTCTTCCATCCTCCAGCATCCCCCCACTTCCCAGTCTGTGGGATTGGAACGTCCCTCTGATTTAAATAGGCGGTCAACTCTTTATTTCTCCACTTTGATCAGTAGCATCTTTGAGTCTTTGTTTCTGCCTCTGTGTGACTTGTTAGACCTTCGCGGTCTCCTAGGAGTTTCGACTCGCCCAGGAAAC
>NW_020837956.1:4452153-4571201 GCF_003676395.1 Aethalodelphis obliquidens
CGGGGTTCCTTGGTCCTCACGCAGGAGGTCGAAGAAGGAACCCCCCCAGGGCGTGAACATGCATTTTTATAGGTCTCAACTTCCTGTTATGCAAAGTGTGGATTCAATTGTGATTTTTAATGATAGGTTCTTAGCTTCTGTTCGGACCAGAGAGGGAACCTGTCCCAGGCTTCCTGATTGGTTCTTTGACAGATACCTTTTTTACATTTTGTTTATCTCCCTCCTTCTCGGAAAGGGGCCGGACATCCTGGAAATTCACCCATTGTCTAAGAAGCCCCTACTGTCTGGAGAGTTCTTAATCATTAGCTGGAACAATGTCCCTCGAGTCCCACAGACTCAAGGAGGGAAAACTGCCCTTTGGGTACCAGTGAGAGTGCAAAACAAAAAGGGAAATATTCAGAAATATATAGAGATATGATCCTGCCACACTGGAAATGATTCATTTTATTTCATCTTATCTTTTCCTTTTAATGGAGAAAGGGAGTATGAGTTCAAGGAAGATGAACAGGAGGACAAAATTTTCCCCAAGTGCATGCTCTGGGTTTGAATTCTGTTATTAGCTGTGTAACCACAAGTAAGTCACCAACCTGTCTAAGCCTCAATTCCCTCATCAGTAAAATGGGATTAAAAAAATCAGACTTGCTTCACAGGATTGTTATGAAGACCAAGGAGAAATTGCTTGTAAAGTACTTAGAATAGTGCCTGTCACAGAGTAAATCTTCAATAAGCCTTAACTGTCATTATCATTATCAGCATCGTGATTATTGTCTCTATGCCAGCCTAGTGGGCCAGGAAGGACTGATGATACCATGTTAAAACTTCATCCAGAAAATCCAAGACACCTGCAAGTCAAATTACCCCACTACACTATAGCCACAAGCCTAGTCCCAGATAACTGCCCAGGGGAATTTTGAGAGCTATGCCCTCATTGTGATTCCAGAAAAACTAAAGGACAGAGTGTCTGATGCACACTTTGTACTGTCTTTCCATTTTTCACAACAAACTCACAAAGCGAAGGTTAAAACGCATCTTACTTTATGTAATGGATGGGCTCCTGAAAAGTTAAAAACTTTAAAAAATTCAACTCAATACCGAATGCCTGATGTTTGATATCTGCTTCCACTTCTGAGATCATTAGGTTTAACTCCCTTATTGTACAGAAACCTTTCCATTACATAAAGATCCAGTGATAAATCCTTTTGTAAAGTGAAGAACTCCATCCCTGGTGTTCATTATCTTATTTTCCTAAAGAGAAAATTCTTTCCTGTCCAATAAACAGTTAACTCCAGCTGACATGTGTGCTTTTTATCCATATTCCTTAGAAGAATGAGATTAATTCAGTTACCAGAGTTTGCCTTTTCCACATTTTTCCTAGAGTCATAGGTTAAGTTTTTGGCTTTGCAGATAGCTGAGGGTGAATCCTTTATTCTTTCTTTCTTTTTGTTAAAAGACAATCCCCTTTCAATGCCCCCACTCCCCCAGCCAAACACCCAACAACAACAGATTGTGTCACTTAAAAAACTTTAAATGCCTCCATCATTCTTTTTTTCCTGAACCCAATTTCTATTACATCAGCATATTACATTATTTGAGAAGATGCAGTTCAGTGCCACTCTGAACCAAAGGGGGATAAGTGCTTCCACACTAGAGGAGCACGAACTGCTGCACCAAAAATATCGGCGCTTACAAAGCCAGGTTCCTGCAGGCCCAGTGCCTGTAGCTGACAGTGTAAATTCTTGCCAGTATAAAGCTTCTCTGCAAAGGGATTAATCCTGCAGAGGCTGGGATTGCTAGAGGAGCATTTGTTTGCCAAGACAAAAATCCTTCATGTCAGTGTTTTGAAAAAGCCAACATACAACAATAACAATCATGGTCAACAGGAGGGCTTGACTTATGTTTTCTCATGGGTCAGAAGGAAGGGAACAAAAGCCTGGTGAGAGAGAAGGCTCACTGTCTCAGCAGATCTACTACAGTATAGAGGCACTTGGTCAGTAGACATGACAGTATACTCCTCCCAAGTTCTGGGTAGACTAATCCTTCTTTGGTGCAAATCAGTTAAAGCAAATATTTACTGAGCACCTACTGGGTGCAAAGTCCTATACTAAACAAATTATATTGTAGTTTCAGAGATGTATTTTCCTCATTCTTCATACACGTTTAATGGAAGGTATGTCTTAATACTTTAAATTAATCTGCTTTGTATATAGCTCCTTGCTGTATGTGTCAAGTGATTATTCTTAAACACTTCTACAACTCAGTATATTTGGGCTGTCCTTGATTTCAGAACATTCAACTTTTATATAACCCACCTTTTGATTTTGTTTACATTGATATCCCTAAACCACCTGTATTATACATTAAATTCAAACCTTCCTTCATTACCTGATGAATGAGTGTTACAAGGAAGAACAAAATCTGACTACATGTTGGATCTGTTTCTTTTACTTTAACCTTTGCTTCCCATTACTTTTGTTCACTAAAAGGATACTGTCTATACATAATAGTCTTCCTCGGGGGAACCCTGCCCCTCTGCCAAAGTGTCTTTGTTCAGGGAAACATCCTGACACTGTCCACCTGTGAATGGCTGCAAGAAAGAAGAAATTAACACCCCCTCCCTGAGGCTGGCCATTCCAGGAGATATTTGCAAGATTTACGGCCTTTTTACTTTACTTCCTCACCTCCTCCCCGTCTCTGTTCTATAAAAGAAACTGGCATCCAGACCCCGATAAGATGGTTCTTTTGAGACACTAGTCTGCCATCTTCTCGGTCTGCCAGCTTTCCAAATAAAGTCTCTATTCCTTGCCTCAACACCTGTCTCCCGATTTATTGGCCTGTTGTGCAGCGAGCAGAGCGAGCTTGGACTCAGTAACACGAGCATTTAAATTTCTGCATGCACTGCTGGCCTATCCGTGGCTTAATTCTGGCACAGTCTCTGTCTTTGCTTGTCCAATGCTGTTTTGCAATTATTTGAATTCTTCTTTTGCATTTTGCTCTTATTTTATAAATTAAGTGCTAAGTGGGAAAAAAAAAAAAAGAGTGAAAAGTAGAGCTCAAAAACAACAAAATGCAGAAAGATGGAAATTATTAGGAATGCTAAAAGCAAAACATTTTTAGCTTCAATCTTATGTCCATTGATCTTAAGCCAATATTTTGTGTGTTTCAATAAGAAGAACAAGATTAAACAACATGCGGACTTCCCTGGTGGCCCAGTGGTTAAGAATCCGCCTGCCAATGCAGGGGAGATGGGTTCGAGCCCTGGTCCGGGAAGATCCCACATGCTGCAGAGCAACTAAGCCCGTGCGCCACAACTACTGAGCCTGTGCTCTAGAGCCTGTGAGCCACAACTGCTGAGCCCGCGTGCCACAACTACTGAAGCCCACGTGCCTAGAGCCTGTGCTCCACAACAAGAGAAGCCACCGCAATGAGAAGCCCACTCACTGCAATGAAGAGTAGCCCCCTGCTCAACGCAACTAGAGAAAGCCGGCGCACAGCAACGAAGACCCAACACAGCCAAAAATAAATAAATAAATAAAATAAATTTATTAAAAAAGAGTTAAACAATATGCATGAAAGCTGGAAATAATTTGAAGACTATATTTGAAGAAAAATATACAATTAAATATTTTATCATTTTTCTGGCTTTCTGCAAACAAATCTTCCCTTATAACATACAAGATGATTCAACTTCCGAATATTCAACTTGTGTATACAGATTTTAGGCATGCTCTCTGTACATGGAGAGGACTGCCTACAAAGAACCCTGCCTGTAAATCTTTTGTAGAGCAAAGGAATCATTTTAACAAATGAAAATTCTTGTTGGTGGAATAAGTACCAAGTTTGCTTCCTGTTCCTCAGGAAACCCAAGTCAAATGAGCTCTTACAAAAAGAAAAAAAAAACCATAAGAGCAAAGAGAATGGGAGGGGCAAGTCATCCACAGATGAGAGTTTTCAAGAGATTTCTGAAAGAGGAGAAGAGAACCGACACAGGAAACTTGTGGAGAAAGGAGAGTGGAAAGCAGGAGCTGCTCCAAGACAGGGGCTTTTCCTGTCTTTTGTAAAGGCTTAAATGAATTGAAGAGACTTTGCAAAGTGCCTTTAATGGCAATAAAACAAGGGGGGTGGGAAGTGGTTTCTTCCAGAATAAGATGAGGTCAAGAGATCAAAGGTTAGATGCTGCAGGGATGGGGAACAAAGAATCCCTCTGGCCTTGAGGAAGAAGCAAGGTCAGAAATGCAGAGGGTTACTGCGTGGTGCCCCTAGGTCGACTGGGTCCTCAGTACCAGGGTCCTCACACTGGGCAGAGTCCTGTACTCCTGGCATAGAAGCAGAAAGCCACTGAACCTCATAGGACCACATTTTCCAGCCAGAACAGAGGTCTCCGACGCTGACTGCAATTGCCATGCAAACCCACTGTGAGCCATGCCCACAATCTGATATAATTGTATTGGAAGAAAATAAAGAAATAGACATTTCTTTAACACATGAGTCTTTTGTTAAGACCACAATCTCTACATTAAGAGGAGCAGGATGAGTTATGGTTGTACCTTGAAAAATAGTAATTATGAGTATCCTGTAAACCCACGAGAGAAAGTTTTTGGTCAAAGGGGCCTTTGATGAAAAGACCTAAAATTTAAAGAAATAAGTAATTGTCTGTTAAGCTTAGAACCAGCTTGCCTTCCAGGAACTTTTCCTCTCCCTGTAAGCACCACCTGTCACTGCTAGGTATGGTGAGGTTCTCTCTAAGTTTCTCTGCCATGAATTAAATACATTTGTCAGGGAGAAAGAAGTTTTCCTCTACCTTTCTCGGTTCTTCTGGCTGGTCTAGAATTAAATTGACATGAGAGAGATTAACAGGAGAAAATCAAACAAAAGTTTAATAACATGTATAAATGGGAGAGGCTCAGGAAAACTGAGTAATTCACCGAAATGGCCAAAGCCTTCAACTTAAATACCATCTTCAGCTAAAGGCAAAAGAGAATGTTGTGGTTAGGGGTTTGGGACTAGAAAGGGGAGGAAGGCAATTCACATGAAGATAGAAAAACAAATATATTTTTCACTACACCACACTATGGTTTCAATGCCATAATCCTTTGGAGAAGTTTCCTAGTGAGAAGTCCACTTGCATTCTTCTTTCTCAAACCCATGCTACCTCTTAGTTTGTTTCAAATTGTTTTTGTATAGCTAATATATTCATATGATTCAAAAACGAAAATGATATAACAGTCATATGGTGAAAAGTCTTTCACTCACACCTATCGCATTTGCTTCACTTTAAGACCATATTTTTTTGTTCTGTTTTATTGGTACAGTTTTGTTCTTTTTTTTAATTTGAATTTCTTTTTTTTTTTTTTCTGAAGTCTCTGAATTGCCTTTCTTTTTTGTGGAAAGAAGGAATACATGCCTTCTTCACACACATATATATATATATATATATATATATATATATATATGTATGTATGCATTTCACAGTTTCTTATTCCTTTTATCTGTTGCTTAGAATAGGTAATTCCACTTATATGGGGTCCTAAAGTGGTCAAATTCCTAGAAACAGAGAGTGGAGTGGTGTTTTCCAGGGGCTGGGGAGTGAGGGGAAAGGGGAGTTATTGTTTAATGAATATTCAGTTTCAGTGTTGCAAGAGGAAAAAAATTCTGGGGATTGGTTGTACAACAATGTGAATACACTTAACACTACTGGACTGTACACTTAGAAATGGTTAAGATGGTACATTTTTTGTTATGTGTAATTTACCACAATTAAAAATAAAAATTTTTTAAAGGTTGAAAAACAAGACAGATGTTTTACTAGCCTCCATTAATTTCTGTGGAAGTTAGGATTCTAGGTTTGAATAATAACTATAATAATGATTAAGTTGCAGCTATTAATTATTGAGCATTTACTTAGTTACAGTATCTCATTCAGTCCTTAACTTAACTCCCTGAGGTAGGCATTACCATCCCCATTTTAAGATAAGCGTATTCACATTGTGCCAGGGCCATCAAATGGTCTCCCCATACTTTAGGGTTGCTATCTGATTGGGGTGGCGATAGGGAGCGGAAGAAAGAGGGTTAAATTAGCAATTAGGAGCTTGGATATGTCACTTAATGAGCCCCTCTGGATCAGAGATTTCCCCACTGTGCCTTGAGGAACTCTAGGGGTTTCATAGAGACCCCCTCATTCCCACTCAAAAAGCCACCTAAGTGTAGGAATAGAGAGGTCAAGTGGACAGGGCTAAAGCCTGCCATCCGTCCCCTCCGAACCAAAGCAGTTTGCATTTTTCTGTTTTCCATTTTGGATTTTCACTCTGAAGAATGGGTTCTGCTGCTAAAAGAAATCTGAAAATTACTGGATTAGATTATCTCTAAGATCCCTCTGAGCTCACTCTTTATACCTAACACTCATTTATTCATTCTAACTTCCTGTACATCGCACCTCTGGGACTTGTGAGTGGGCAGGGTCAGCCACGTAATTTGCAGGGCCCGGAGCAAAATGAAAATGCAGTGCGTCTTGTTCATAAAGCAGCAACCCCCCACCCCCTGCCCCGCCAAATGCCATTAAAGGCAGTAAAACTTCTTCCTGTCTTCTGTGGTCTTTCTCTTAACTTGTTACGGTGTTTTTATTTGCTATTTTATGTCATTCTAAGTAAAGAGAAAGTAAAATTTTAAATTATTGGCATAAAATTTACCATTCGTCTTTACATTGGGCAATGCCAGTTTCAGATGCAAATATAAGAGCATCTAACTCATATACACATGCATATGTATCTTGTTCTGACCAGAACATGGAAACACTGCCCAAAACTAAATCAACTGTTTTTATTTCACATCTTGATATGCACACATTCTACCAACACTCTCTACCTTCTACTGATAAGTAAGAAAGGACTGGAAAAAAAAAAAAAAGAAGGTGTGGGTTGCCCTATCTTTTCCTTTCCTTCTATGTCATAATTTTTATCAGTATTGGTTAGCTAAAACAGGGAAGTAACAGGAGTAAGAAAGAATGTGATTGGATTCCTTAGTGGCTGGTGTTTCTCAGAACAGCATTACTTTCTTTCTGTGTTCAGATCAAGTTCTGATAGCCTCTTAGGGCTGTCAGTACCCCTGCTTACTCAGTCGTAGACATAACACCTTGCACTTGCTTTGAGTCTCACTGAACTCCCATGCATTGTGGATCCACTGAAATTCTGTGCTCATGAGGCATTGTGAATGCTATATGCGGAGGAGGTGGTGAGGAACAGCAGTGGACGTGCATACTGTATGTATCTCCTCTGTTCAAATACATGATCCATTATCCTATTGGGCTACAATTAAGAATAAAAATTCAAGGATAAAATTATTAAGAATTTCAAAAGAGCAACAGTAAAGCATTAAAGCCCAAGTGTGGGGCCCTTCTGAGCAGGGACTCTGTACAAATTCACAAGTTGCACACCCAGAATCTGATCCTGTGGGTGGGAGTGGAGCGTGAACATTTTGATAGGCAAGTACTCTCTTCTTTGGATGTGTTAGTGGAAACAGTTACAGTAGGCATTACTACTGTTCACCAATATCCTGTTCTCTCCTCCTAGACTCAATCCATCTTGAAGGATGTCCATGAAACTCTGGTTAATAACGTATGTGTAAAGTGGCATATGCCTCTTCTGGGCATAAGCATGTAAGAGCTGGTGTGTAATTAATTATTTATCTCACTTTCCTCCACTACAGTGGCCAATACTATCCAGATGGTGGAATCTCCACCAGCCTGGGTCCCTGAGTGAGAACAATGTGAAGCAGAACCCCTACCCACCCACGTCCCTCCCACCAACCCAGAGTGGACATATAGCAAGAGCAAGAAATAAACATTTATCATAAAGATTGAGGGGCTGCTTGCTATTGCCCAGACTGATAGTATCATTACTCGTTCTTTTTCTTCCACTTCTAGAATACAGCATTCATTGCTATACCATAACTTAAAATTATCTTTGGAATAACCATAAAATGTATATTCAAAAAACAAAATCTATAGCTTTTTCACAAGGTAACTCAGGGGACTTCCCTGGCGGTCCAGTGGTTAAGACTCCTCACTTCCACTGCCAGGGGCACGGGTTTGATCCGTGGTCAGAGAACTAAGATCCCCGCATAGGTGCGGCATGGCCAAAAAAAATTTTTTTTAAGTAAAATAAAATAAAAAGGTAACTCAATTTTTTTCTTGAAATACTAGAAATTACCCTTGGTACATTTTGTAGGTATTTGTTGAGTATTTAATCATCATTAATTTTTATATGTGCATTGTTTAAAAGGCAAAACACAAAGGTAAAGTTCTAAAGGTAGAACATAATTTTCCTTTGTATCCTGGGATCTCCACTGATACCCCAGAGTCACTGTAATATCTCAAAGTCCATAATTCATGCCACTGGGCAAAACCTTTTCTTTTTAGCAAACTTTGATGAATAGAAAAGATAATAACTCTACTGAATCTTTTCCCTTGCCTTACCTCCAGTAGTGGCGTGATCAGGAGAGGTATTTTCCTCAAAAAGGATGCAAAGAAAAACAAAAACCTGGACAACCAGGACCCAAGTAACTCTATATATCTGAAATTTTCCCAAAGATATAGCATATATGGTGATTTTATAATTCATATTAAACTCTTCTTCTTTCTCTGATCTCTGGAAGTTAACATACTCCATCACTGGAGACAGCTATTTATAAGAAGGATCGAACATAGAAAACTTGTTTTAAAGCAACTATAAAAACTGGCATCAGAGATATCTAATGGATTCTTTTGTATTCAGAATTAATGCTCTGAGGAGAGGAAAAGCCAATGAGTTCAAAAGTCTGAGCAGCAAATTAATAATTCTCATGTCAGTCTTGGTATTTGATGTCATCTAAATTTCAATGAACTAAGTCTCCAATTTCCTTCTTAGAGCAGATATGAAATCTGCTCTCTCTTGACTTTAACAGGGGGAAAAGAAATATACTGCACTATGTAAAATGCTAACTCTGAGATTCAGTTATTTGAAGGCTCAGAGAATTCCAAGTAAACTCAATATTTTTGGAAATACCTGGTCATTAGCATTTTTAGACTTAATGTTTTCTGGCTTGACTATCTTTGGGTGATCCTGAAGTTTCATTACGGGCAGAAACTCGCAATTTTGTGAGAGCACAAATGTGAATAGATTGCCACAAGTTTGGAGTATCCAAAGTCACTGTACTAATCCAGGAGGTGTGCCCAGCCTGCTGCCCAGCAGCCTCACCTCAATGCAATCTTGCTGTTCTTTATCAGCTGCATATGCAGTAAATCCCAAGAGGTATAAAAATTCTCTTTTTGTGCCTGTGAAAAGAGCCCTGCAAGGAAAAATAGTCTTTAGTCCTAATGTTGTTGAAGAAAAGGTGACAAATCTAGGGAAGTGACTGTTCTTAGGCAGAAAATAATTTGGGGGTAATTATAACCCCTTGTCAATATCTCTGTTGTTTGAGGTTGATAAATGATGTGACGAGTCTCCCATATACTCTCCAGAGAGAGACAGAGAGAGAGAGAGGGAATAAATTTGGTTTATGAAACTGTTTAGCAACTTTTCAAGTGAGAAACAAAACAATAAAACTTCAGTGACATATGAAAAGCCTTTAACTAGTAGCTGAGGAAATGCATGGAAAATAATTTCCTTTCACAAAAATAGGACTCAGGAGAAGATTTGGAGGTCTGTAGAGGCATCTCTATGAAGCAATAGTGGTATAGTTTCTACTGCTGCGATCGAAGCACCAAAAGTAAAAGTTTGTTCAACAATCTGCATAATGTGATGATAATAGGGAAGGTGGCTTCAGCTGACCCTCCTCTCAAGCTAAAGAAATGCATACAGGGGACTTCCCCGGCAGTCCAGTGGTTAAGACTCCATGCTCCCAACGCAGGGGGCACAGGTTTGATCCCTGGTTGGGGAACTAAGATCCGCATGCCACGTGGCACTCCTCCCCCCAAAAAAATTCATACAGGAAACATGTCCTAGCACAGAAGAGTTCAACTCACAGGGAGTCTGCCTATCTTCAAAGACAATTACTTTGTTTCAGCAATACATTTAGTGTTATCTTTATGCCAGGAAATGGATAGAGTTGCAAAGGAGACAAAAGGTAGTTCTCAGTCATATTGTTCTTTTTTTGGTACGCGGGCCTCTCACTGTTGTGGCCTCTCCTGTTGCGGAGCACAGGTTCCGGACGTGCAGGCTCAGCGGCCATGGCTCATGGGCCCAGCCGCTCCGCGGCATGTGGGATCTTCCCAGACCAGGACACGAACCTGTGTCCGCTGCATCGGCAGGCGGACTCCCAACCACTGCGCCACCAGGGAAGCCCGGTCATATTGTTCTTAAAGGAAACACTTACACCATTAAGAATGCCTTCTGAGGGACTTCCCTGGTGGTCTAGTGGTAAAGAATCCTCCTTCCAATGCAGGGGATGTGGATTCGATCCCTGGGCAGGGAACTAAGATTCCCACATGCTGCGGGGCAGCTAAGCCCGAGCGCCACAGGTAGAGAGAGAAAACTCGCATGCCACAACTAGAGAGAAGCCCGCATGCCGCAACAAAAGATCCCGCATGCCTCAATGAAGATCCTGCATGCCGCGATGCAGCCAAAAATAAATGAAATAGATAAAGTTTTTAAAAAACGAATGCCTTCTGAGGTGGGTCCTTGGGCTTCTTCTTTCGTATTGTATCTTCCTCTATCACCCCCTTCCCACACTTCTCCCAAACCCGATGCTGCCTAATCACTCAGAAGGACAGGAGGACCCTTCTGATCTGTGACTTATTCTTTGTTCACAACACTTTTGAGCAACCACAATTACATCAGCAAAGACTGAATTTTGCAGTTTCAGACCATGTTTATAGTTACTGTTACTTCAGTCATTATATAAGGTAGGATAGGTTTACTTTATTTATTTTAATAGGTTTATAAAAGACTCATGCTATATTTAGAAACTCTTCAAAAGTTTGAAAGAACTTAAAACTACAGTAATAATTTACTACAACTCATGGGGGAAATTGTATCTTTGGTGGTATTTGAAAATTTGGTTACTTACAGCAAAGTCATGACTTTAGGTGTCTGGACAGATATCAAGGGCCTGTGTTTTCTGTTTATACAATTAACCATTTATACATAGGTACTTTGCTTCACTCTGTGTATTTTAAAAACCATTCTCAGTTTATATAATGTGTAATTTTCAAGTAACAAAAAGATTTACAAAGATGCAAGGAGAGAAAAAATCAATATAAATCAAGTGTAACTCAGCTCTGTTGCTGTGTGCCCCTAAGCCTAACAGAACATGAGGGACTTAGAAATTAAGTCACTGTTTGAGAGTTAATCTTGTAAAGAAAATACACATCATTGAAGTTCTGAAGAAGTTGAGTTAAAAGACAGTTTCCCAAGTCAAAAGGAAGAAGTAACTGGAAATCTAATAAATATTTGCCCAAAAGTCAAAAAAGCTGTAGCTTAATCACCAATGAAATCAATGGAAGTGATAAATATGTAGGTAAATATAAAAAAGCATTGACTGCATAAAACAGTAATAATAACATTATAGGATTCAAGACAAGAAGACTACACATGAACAAAAACAAGATATCTTCCCTCTCTTAGGTTCATAAAGACATGCTCCCTGTAACATCTTCTTAAATGCTTACTGTTTTTTCCTTCATATTTACAGGTTTAATCCCCCTGGAATTTATTTTTGTGTAAGGAGTGACATAGATGTCTCTATTAGTCAGCTTTGCTGCAGTAACAAAAAACCCACCCCTCAAAATTTTAGTGGCAACGTACATTATTTTTTGCTCATATTAATGTCAGCAACTGCAGATCTGCTGCTTCACCTCTACCACAGGTGTCTTCTCATTCCAAGTCCCATGTGTCTTCTCATTCTGAGACCCAGACTGAAAGAATAGCCCCTTTATGGGACATACCATTCTTGTAGCAGAAGGAAAGAGCAAGACCCTACTACACTTAATCTGTGTAGATGTGGCATATGCAAGTGTATAAGCCAGACTCAATGAGATGGGGAATTATACTCCTCCCAAAGGAAGGCACTATAAATCATATGGCAAAGGGTAGGAGTATATAATCCTCTAACAGGAAAACATTCAAATATAATTTACAAAGTTCTTCATTCAATTTTTTCCCCATATATTATGTCCAAGTGTCTTACTGTGATGTGCAGAAAAGTCCTTCTTTCCTCAAGGATTGCAATGCCAGCTTTGTTTAAAAACAAGGATTCTGCATATCTGTGGGTCTGTTTCTGTGTACTCTCATTTTCTTCAATCTCTTTCTCCCTGTTTCCAAACCAGATTATCTTATTACTATAGTAAGTCTTCATAGCTGGTAAATCAAGTCTACCGTCTTTGTTCAGCAACGTCTTGGCTAATTTTGGTCCTTTGCCCTTCCCTAAACATTTGTTGATTTCTGTAAAAACCTGTTGGGATCTTGAATTGGTTTACAGTACATCTATAGAACAAGTTGGAAAGAATTTACATCTTTACAATATTGAATCTACCAGTTCATTAACATGACCATTTCAATCCTCTTTAATAGTAATGTTTTATATTTTTCTGGGTAGAGGTCTTCATGTCTTCTTAGATTTATTCCTAAATGTTTTAAACTTTTGATGCTTTTGTAAATGATATATTTCCTTTAATTTTGCTTTCATTACTGCTTTTATGGCTTTATTTATTAGTTTTTAATTTATGTTTTAGATCCTCTGGGTTTTATTTTGGTGTAAAAAAATGAATAGTCATTTTAACTTTACATTTTTTGAAATATTAAGCCATTTGTGTCAAGACTACTTATTGAGTACATCTCCTCTTTGAATGCTACCTTTATCATACACTAAATTTCCATAAATGCCTGAGTTTTTTTTCCCTATTTAGTTTCTTGTATTTGGCTCATCCATCAATGATTTTTAGTTATATGTTATTTTTAGGCTCTATTTCTTTGCTGGTATATAGGTTTTTTTCTTTCTTACCCTTCTTTATTTTTTCCCAGCTTCTCTATATTTTGACTCTTATTGCTGATGCATAGACATGTAATTGGTTTTTGTATATTGGTGTATTTAGCAATCTTGCTAAATTCTTTTATTAATTCTAATAATTTATCAGGATGTTCTTTTGGATTCTCTGCTATACAACAATATTGTCTCCAAATAATTTCAGTGTTTTTTTTTTCAACTCATACTCTTTATTTCTTTGTCTTCTTACTCTATAGGCTAGGACCTCTAGTACAATGCTGAATAAAAGTAATGATAAGGTGTATCTTTATATAATTCCCAATCATAAAGCAAATAGTTTCAGTGTCTCAAAATTAAGCATCCTGGTTGTTGGAGGGATTTTTTGGGGGGGTATCTTTGTCACTATGGCAGATAGCATTTTCCAAACATGACTGCAATAGTATTTCCAGTTCCACATGTTCTTCTAGAACTTTGCCACTCCCCCATGAGGAGGTGAAGTCTATATACCCTCTCCTTGAGTGCGGACGGAGAGGGCTTTGTGACTGAATTAACTGATAGAGTACAATGAATGTGAAGCTCTATAGCTCTATAGACTTCTAAGCCTAGATCATAAAAGATGGTACAACTTCTGCCTAATTCTCTTTCCTGGGACATGTGCCATTGGTGACCTGACCCGCCATGTAAGAAGTCCAGATACGTTGAAGCCACCATGCTGGAAAGGTCATGTAGAGAGAACAAACAGAGTTAGAGATGCCCAAGGAGCTGTTTCAGACTCCAGATGTTCAGACTTTCCCAGACAGGCACCAAACATGTGAGTGAAGAACACTTAAAGATGACCCCGGCCCTAACCATCTGTTTGCAATGTTATGAGACCCCAGAATCACTCAGCTGAGATGTCCATGAATTCCTTGACCTACAGAGTCCATGAGAAATAATAAATAAGTTTTGTTGTTTTAAGCCAGTAAATTTTGGGGTGATGTTACACAATAATCGATAATCAAAACATACAAACCATATGGAGAGACCCCATATAAATAGAGATGCTTGAAGTACCCCAGCTGTTCCAACACCCAATGTCTGAATCTTCCCAGCCCAGGCATCCACCAAATATGTGAGAGAAGAAGGCTTTGAGATGAACACAGCCTCAGCTACCAACTGACTGCACCATCATGAGACCCTGAGCCATTATGAGACCCTGAGCCATTATGAGGCCCTGAACCACACCTGAATACTTTACCACAGATGGTGCACAAGATTTGTTATGCAGCATATAGATTAACAGAACAGTCAGATTAAGAAAACTACTTTCTTGTCCTGTTTTGCTGAGAGGTGTTTTTTTCTTTTAATCATAAATGGATATTTAACTATATCAATTATCTTTGTTTTCATTCTTCCTTTTATAAAATAATAAAGACATTTACAGTTATAAAATTTCTTTGGAATACATCCTTAGCCATTTCCCATAGGCTTTATTATAAATTTTTATCCTTTTGTTAATGTCTAAATAAATTGTAATCTCAGGTTTTATTTCTTCTATGATTCAGAGGCTATTTTGGAAAACATTCTTTAATTTTGAAGTGGTTAAGTGTTTCTATTTTGTTATGTTTCTATATTCTTCTTTTGATTTCTAGCTTAGTTGAATTGTGGGCAGAGAATTTGACCTGTAAAATCTTTGTGTTCTGGAACCTATTAAGGTTTTCATTGGGCCAAGTACATGATCAATTTTTATAGATATTCCATAAGCAATTTAAAAGAATGTGTTTTCTCTGTTTATAGAAACCCATATGTAACTAAGGATAACATTTATGCTTTAAATGAATGTGCTTTTCTCTTTTATATTTCCATTTGTGTGTTTTTCTCCCATTCCCCAGAGTAATCTTTTATCTTAGGTAGGAATTTGGACAGTTACAGCAGGGATAAAAAGAGAAAGTGCTGGTCTATGTTCATCGTTCTGATCACCAAAATAGGGTTTTAAAAAATCTAAAATAAAACAATATTCTTTAGAAATCACGCTTTTCCTGGAGAGAAAAGGATTTTCTAAATTTCTTATGCTTCATTAGCACATCCAAACCCAGGCTTCAACGATTTGCATGCTGAGTTTAAAGTAAACCATGGGTAGATAGAGCTTAGTTTGTGAAATCCTTGCTAGAAGATCACTTTTTTTTCCTTTCTTGGTCTTGTTCTCTATATTGGAAAGGGGGAAAGATCCATGTCTTGACCACCTTTCTCCAGGCTGAAATCTCAGATGGAGTGGTTTAGAGGGTGATGCTGGTATTGGTGTTGGAGTAGAGTGGCTCCAAGTAATAGGAAGTCAGAAAATCTGAATTCAGAGTGGACTTGTGCCACTCCCTCCATTTAGAACTCTTCTGAGTGTCTGCCCCACAGACTGGCCTCCTCACCATCATGTGGGGAAAAGCCTGACCGTGACAATATAAGCATGATTGCATGGTGAAGCTAGGCAGAGAAAGGGTACAAGTTGGATCCTTGGCCTCCCTCACCATCTGTATGGTCTGGGAGGGAATCAGAAATTTCCCTATGCCCCCCCAGGGTGGGTGGCTGGCTTCTAGAATGAAGGTTGAGCTGACCCCTCCACAGAGGCTGCCAGTGGACAGCCAAAGCCAAAGCTAGTGGTCTGATACCAGCTTGATCAGAGGAGTGAACACACAGTGACTGCTAACTCCCAAGCAGGGCCACTAGGGCCTGCCTGGGCCCAGGGAAGGATAATGAAGCCACCAGCTACAGACATAAGCAATGGTTCTACCTAGCCAGGGACATTGTTACAGAAACCTGATGGCTCTGAAGACAGCACCAGATCCTGCCCACACAGATCCAAGCCCTCCTCTGCTACATAATAGATACCTTCTTTAAGAGTGATAGGGAGTGGAAGAAGAAGTCTGAAACTTGGGTATATACCCAAGAGACAAAAGATCCCAGAGAGACTGAGATACCATTAATTAGCTAAGGTAAGTACTACTCCTTTTAGTGCCCAGTCAGGAAGAGCTCGTGAAGATGATTAGATCATTATAAGAAATTAAGAAGCTACAGGGTTTTTTACATATCCAAATAGCTGTGGGTATAAATGTGTGACTTCCTTAGCAACCTGTCTGTCTGTCTGTGTCACATCAAATTTGTTGCTTGTCTTATTCAAGTCCTGTTCATCCCTTATCCACTTCTTGTCAACTTGGGCTGCCAAATTCTTTTTCTTTTTCTTTTTCTTTTTTGGGCTGCCAAATTCTTAAAGAGGAATATTATACCCTTCCCATTTGTTAGTACTTTATCAAGTTCTTTACTTTCTGAGCAATTTTGCCATAAATGTTTTGTTGTGTTGATGTTTGGTTAAAAAATGTTACATCTTCTTTGATGAGTTCTATTGTTTATCCTCATAAATTGTTTATTCTGTCACAATTAATGTTTTTGACTTTGAAATCTACATTATCTGATGATAACTTAGGCATTTCTGCTACTTTGTGTATTAGTTTCCTAAGGCAGCCAAAAAAACCCAAAAACTTGATGACTTAAGACTACAGAAATTTATTGTCTCACAGTTTTAGAAGCTAGAAGCCTGAAATCAAGGTGTCAGCAGGCCATGTTCCTTCTGATGTCTCTAGGGAGGAATCCTTCCTTACCTCTTCCAGCTTCTAGTGTTTGTTGGCAGTCCTTGGCATTCCTTGGCTTGTAGATGCCTCACTCTAATCACATGGCCATATTCTCCCTGTGCATCTTCACACTGTCTTCCCTCTGTGTAGGTCTGCATTTGTGTCCAAATTTTACCTTTTTATAAGGACACCAGTCACATCGGATTAGGGCCTACCCTAATGACCTCATTTTAATTTGATTGCCTCTGAAATCAATCAGTCTATCAATAAATAAATGCCTTATTTCCAAATAAGGTCACATTCTGAAGTACCTAATGAGGTATGTGCTGAGGGTTAGGACTTCAACGTACCTTTTTGGGGAGTCATGATACAAGCCATAACACTTCATTTGTGTTTGCATGATCTATTTGCCTCTTTATTTTCAACCTTGATCATTTTGTTCCTGGCACATTTATTTTAGACACAAAATACTTGAGTCTTTATAGGGAATTTAACTGATTTATATGAGTTTTAATACTTTCATCTTATTTTACACCTATTAAGATACTTTATTATGATTTCTCTTTTTCCCTTTCCTTAATTTTGCTGGATTGATCAGTTGGTAACTATGCTTCCCACCACTGAGATGAGATTATTTGAACACTTTTAATTTTTCACTTCTTTTATTCTCTCCCTCCCCCTTCCCCATTTTGAGATCTTTGTTCTGAATTTAACTTTTATTTGGTTGGAGTACTTCCCGAGCAATTTCTTTAGAAAGAGCATATGTCTGTATATTTTCTGTGCCATTGTTTGTCCGAAAAATGTCTGTTGTTACTTTCATATATAATGATAATAGGAATAGGAATAGGCTCAGAATAGGAATCTTGACTTGTGGTCCTTTCTTTCAAATGTCTGTATATGTTGTTTCACTATATATAGAGTCAAGTAATGCAGATGAGAATCTGAACCTGGCCTGATTATCTTTTCATTTAGGCACCACATCTCTGCCTGAAAGCTTGTTGAGATTTCCTTTTAATCCCTGGGGTTTAGACATTTCACTAGGATGTGGTCAGGTTTGTTTCTTTTTTCCTGAATTCTGCCTATTACTTTGTGAGCCTTTTCAATCTGAAAACTTGCTGTAGTCCAGGAAATTTTTTTTTCTATTTCTTCTTTCATAATTACATCTTTTCCGTCTATTCTTTTTCTTAAATCTTGAACTTCTATGATTCCCATTTTGGGACTTTCAGATATGCCTTCCATGGATCACCTTTTTACTCCTAACTTCCCCCTCCTCTTTTTTTTTTGATAATTTTCCTTAAGGCTGTGAGATAGTGTCTCTATTTATGTGTTCAGATTACTCATTTCCCTTTCAACATTGTCCATTTTCTTTTTCACTTCTCTTGAATTTGGGGGTAACTTTTTATTTTGATGTGGTTTCTAAAGTACAGAAAATTTGCAAGAATGGTATAAGATATACCTTTACCAATTGTTTACATTTTGCCCCATTTTCTGTGAAATTTTTTAATGGGGAATCATATTTTGAATTTCCATTTATTCATAGGTAGTTTATAGTATTTGATGCTATTATAGTATTTGATGCTATTATATAGTATTTGATGCTATTATATTATTTGATGCTATAGTATTTGATGCTATTATTATTATTATTATAGTATTTGATGCTATTTGATACTATTATAGTATTTGATGCTATTTCTATTATAGTATTATGAATGCAATTTTTTCATTACATTTTCTAATTGGTCATGTTTGGCATATGTGAAAGTTGATGGGGGGATAGCTATCTAGTAATCTGACTTTTTATTAAACTTTCCTATTAATCCTAGGTTTTTCAGTTAATTCTTTCATATTTTCTCAATAGATGATCATATCAGCAGCAAGTAATGACAATTTTATATCTGTCTTTTCTATAATTGAACCTCCTGCTTCCTCTTCTTATGTTATTATTTTGACATGGGCCTTCAGAATAATGTTAAATAACATGTGTTATCTTCCTGGTCTTGTTCCTGATCTTAATGGGCTTTCCCAAGAAGTTGGGGAATGTCACTTGTAGTTCACCAAAAAGCAAGATATTTGCTATTAGTTTTTGAAAAACGTCCCTTCTCAAGTTAAGTTCCATGCAGTTCTAGTTTGAGTTTTGATTAATAATAGACGTTAAATTTTATCAAACTTCTTTTCTGTACTTATAAGGATCACATCGTTTTTCTCATGTAGTCTATTAATATAGTGAATTTCTTAATTTTTTAAAATTGAGGTATACTTGGTGTACAGTATTATATAAGTTTCAGGTGTACAACATAGGGATTCACAATTTTTAAAGGTTATGCTCCATTTATAGTTACTATAAAATATTGGCTATATTCCCTGTGTTGTACTATATGTCCTTGTAGTTTATTTATTTTATACATAGTATAGTAGTTTGTACCTCTTAATCCCCTACCCCTTTCTTGCCCCTCCCTACTTCCCTCTCCCCACTGGTAACCACAAGTTTGTTTTCTTTATCTATGAGTCTGTTTCTTTTTTGTTATATTCACTAGTTTGTTTTATTTTTTAGGTTCCACATATAAGTGATATCATACAGTATTTGTGTTTCTCTGTTTGACTTATTTCACTAAGCATAATACCCTCAAATCCATCCATGTTGTTGCAAATGGCAAAATTAATTCTTTTTTTTATGGCTGAGTAGTAATCCATTGTGTATATATGCCACATCTTCTTTATCCATTCATCTGTTGATGGACATTTAGGTTGCTTCCATATCTTGGCAACTGTAAATAATGCTGCTATGAACATTGGAGTGCATGTATCTTTTTGAATTAGTGTTTTTGTTTTTTGAGGATGTATACGCAGGAGTAGAATTGCTGGGTCATATGGTAGTTCTATTTTTAGGTTTTTTTTTTTTTTGGTACGCGGGCCTCTCACTGTTGTGGCCTCTCCCATTGCGGAGTGCAGGCTCAGCGGCCATGGCTCACGGGCCTAGCTGCTCCGCGGCATGTGGGATCTTCCCGGACTGGGGCACGAACCCGTGTCCCCTAAGTCGACAGGCGGACTCTCAACCACTGCACCACCAGGAAAGCCCTATTTTTAGTTTTTTAAGAAACCTCCATACTGTTTTCCTCAGTAGCTGCACCAATTTACATTCCCACCAACAGTGTATGAGGGTTCCCTTTTCTCCACATTCCTGCAAACACTTGTTATTTGTGTTTTTTTGATGATAGCCATTCTGACAGGTGTGAGGTGATATCTCATTGCAGTTTTAATTTGCATTTCTCTGATGCTTAACAACGTTGAGCATATTTTCATGTGCCTCTTTTTCATGAACACCGTTTCATTGACCATCTGTACATCTTCTTTGGAAAAATGTTTCTTAAGGTCTTCTGTCCATTTTTTAATCGGGTTGTGTGTTTTTTTGATGTTGAGTTATAAATTTCCTAATTTTTAGCCAACTTTACATTCTGGGAATAATGCTAATTGCTCAAAATATATTTATCTTTTTAACGTACTCTTATTACATTTAATTTGTTGTAATGAGTTAGGATTTTTATATCTATATCTTATGTGAGTTTGAGCTATGGCTTCTTTTTTCTCCCAATATCCTGGTTTTAGTGTCACAGTTATGTAAACTTCCCATCTTACTGTGCCCTTAAACAGATTTTAAATAAAATAAGAATATAAGATGATAAAGTTTTGAGGCATTAATGAACCTCTTGAAGGCTAAATCTAGAAAGTTAGATGAAAATTAATGATAATAAAAGACTTACATTTCCTCTACTTGTCTCTTTTTGTTAGAACAGAATCTTTAAACATATCCACTGATTTTAAGGCATCAGTTTCTTATGGCCTCATAGACACTGAACTAAAGTTGAAACATTGTCATTTTGGAAGTGTCAAAACCTTAGATTTGCAGAATACTTAAAAATTTATGTAAACTTATAAACTCAAATGGTACTCACAGTAATATAATAAAGAAAACACCAGTCACTGTCTTGACTGCCCCTCCTGTCCCAACCCTAAAGGCATCCACTTGATATATCTTCTGTCATTTGTCACCATGTTTCCAAATAATGAACATATACTACTCTCTCTAGTTTTGTCGAGTTATGTATAATCCACTGTTTTCCTATTATGGTAGCTGAATATTTTAACTTTCAAACACTTTCTACTCTTTTCCCCATTCTCTAATATATCTTTTTTTAAAAAATCCATACTCATTTTTGTGTTAAATAAATCTTGCACACTGCTGAGCTGAGTGGCATACTCTTATTACATTTCCTTTCTTGCAAGATACTTTGATTTTCTTGTCTTTATTCATTGCCTATCTTTTCATTTGCTTCCTTTTCCCTGAACCTACTGCTAGGTCTTCCAATATCCCCCAATACCTCTGAAGAGGGCCTTTCAGTACAATTTCCCCCACAGTCAAACCTGTTAGATAACCTCCTTTCCATGTCTCTCCTGCGGTCTACTCTGGTGTCCTCCTGGCCTGCAGCACAGCTCTCAACCTGGGAATTCCCTTACTGCTTTCCTGCCCTGGGTCCTCTGCTTCAGGTTTCCACAACTTCCTTTTTGATTTAGTCCCTCTTTTTGATGAAACATATATACCAGCAGCTTCCTGAGAAAGACCACTTGAGAGTAAAAAGTTTGGGACTTTGCATGTCTGAAACTATCTTTATCATGTCCTCAGGCTCGATTTGCCAGGGCATGACATTCTAAGTGGAAATTAATTTTGTGGGCATCATTCCTTTTCTTCTGGCTTCCAATGTTACTACTTATACATTATTTTCTTATCACTGTCATTATTTTCTTATTCCCTATGTGTTGTGTGAGATTTTTTTTTTTCTCTCTGGAAACTTGTTGTTAGGATATTCTTGTTGTCTCTAGTGAGAGTGAGTAATATTGTGAATAACTACTGTGTGTCCAGAGACTATTCTTCCTGCTTTGTATGTGATTCAGCCATTTGATCCTCAAACAACTCTATGAGATTGTTGATAACTATAATTAGTCCCATTTGACAAAATAGAAACCCATGACACAGAGAGTTTAGGTGATTTTCCCAAGGACACACAGCTAGTAGTTGATGCACCCAGGATTTATATCCAGTTCAGTTCTGCAGTCGATGCTTCTAATCATTATTCTTAGCTTCTCCAGAAAGGTAAAAGTAACCAAAGGGATTTCCCACTAATGCAGAGTTTCAAGCAGTAGGTCCAAATAGTAGGGATCAACACCACACAAAGTTTGGGTTCCTGACCGACTGATGCACAGGTCAACACTAATTATGAAACAATTTCTCTCTGTCTACAGGACCTTGGACGTTTCCTAACAGAAACCAGCCAGCAGTGCTTTTTTACAGCCAGCAGGCAGGGAGTTTCCAAAGGCAGGACAGGTATAATTTTCATCACAGTCTTATACCACTTATAGCCAAAGAGGAGACTTGCAGAGGGTGATTCATCTGTAAGGCTGACCCAGCACCACTCTTCTCTGTAGTGAACACTCCTCTTTGTGACATCTTGGAGTGTCTTGTACCCAGATGCTGCCAAATGCTCATGCCTCTATCTTCTATGCTTAACTGCAGTCATAGTAACTTTCCTTCTCTTACTTCCTAGAATACCACTGGCACATGATCAATTCCATTGTGTGGTATTCTTTGTATTTTTTATTAATTTTATGTCTTCCCAGCTATACTGTGGGCAAAACTATCTTATATATCTTCTAACTCTTCATGGTGACAAAAAGATGACATATATATGAAAATGTATATGCACACACAAGTATGTGTGTGTGTGTGTGTCTGTGTGTGTATGTGTGTGTACATGCTGCTTAAAGGCTTTTTATCATAAAGGTAATATGTCTTCATGTTTAAAAATAATTGAAACAGTGCAAAAGAGTGGAAAATGAAAGTTAAATTTTCTCAATTTGTGTATATAGGAGCATATATATATATATATATATATATATACATCTATATATTTTAACATAATGGGATCATATTATAAACACAGTTCAAAAACTTGGCAATTTGTAGCTGCAAATTCTTCCCTTTTTAAACAGCTGGTAGGATGAATGAATCAATTTTATTAACCAGTCATCTATTGATGGGCATTTAAGTCCTGTCTAGGTTGGGACTTTTTGTTGTTTTTGTTTGCTAGTACAATCAGTGTTGCAATGAATGTTGTAAAAACATTTTAATCACTTATGCAAGTATATTTATAAATAAATTCATTGAAGTGGGACTTCTGGGTTAAAGAGTACATGCATTTAAAATTGTGATAAGTACAGCTACATTTATTTCCATGAAAGTTATGCCAAATTATACTACTATAAACAGTGTCTAAAAGGGTTTGTTTCCCCCCCATCATATCCATTGTCAAATCATGGAGCTTTTCAATATTCCCTTATCTAACATGGAGGAAAATTTGCACATCTTTGCTATTTTAATTTTCTAATAATGATTGAAATTGAGCAGATTTTTAGATATTTGTTGGCATCTCTTTTGCAATGAACTGATTTTCATATCCTTTGCTCATTTTCTAGTGGGTTGTCCATTCATTTGTTGTTATGGTTTGGTTTCCTGTTTAATTTAATTTATGGTTTGTTTGTTGTTTTATTTTTTGGCATATTAATGAAATTAGTCCATTACCTGTTATGTGTGTTGCCAATATTTCCCCTGTTTTGTTATCTATCTATCAACCTAGTTTTTTGTCTTTTAACTTTGTTACTCTTGGGGTGTGTGTGGATGTGGGGATGTGTATGAATTAAGGCAGCTGAAAAGAGAAGAGGCTTGTTTAAAGCCCCTAAAAGCACAGAGAAGTGAAAAGGGTTAAGGAGCAGGAAAAGAAACAAGGGAACTTTCCCAGCTCTATTGCGCATGTGCATTTTCTCCTTCCACAAGAGTCATAAGCCTTACTGGAACAGCCAGGAAGCAACCATTATCTAAACCTGAAACTCCTGTTGACATAGTTTTTAGAGAAAAAAAAGACAATAAAAATAATTTTAAAAAATATATTGTTAGATAAAAGGTAGCTTTCTCCTCAAAAAAAAAAGATTAAGGGATATCCAGGATTGG
Organism: Aethalodelphis obliquidens; assembly: GCF_003676395.1. Lineage (NCBI taxonomy): Eukaryota > Metazoa > Chordata > Mammalia > Artiodactyla > Delphinidae > Aethalodelphis > Aethalodelphis obliquidens. The sequence continues at coordinate 4,475,761 of NW_020837956.1, forward strand.
ATGACAAATTAATATGCAACTTGCCCATGCCAACTCTTCCAGCCAGCTTAATTCTCATCAGCTACTATAATTTATTAACAGTGAGGTGAGAAAAGACATGAATCAGCTTAATGTGATATAAGTAGGGCGTTGCCATAGCAACAAGATGCAGTCTGTTTTCTACTATTTATGTATGGTTTATTTTCTCCAGAGCCTTTTGAGTTATTGCTTGAAACAAATGGAATGAGAAACATCTTGTTCTGAACACCTCCCCACACCGCCCCTCAATGTGTATGTGTATATAAAGCCACATACTTTTTTAATGAGAGAAAAAACAAAAACACTTGAAATTTTTTTAAAAAATTGTTTTTAGCACAAAAAGCTAACTACATAGTTTCCAACCCAGTGTGATTTTTAAGACTCAAATGTTTTTTTTACTTTCACCTCTGAGACATGTGATTCCTCACTGAAACCTCTGGGAGAAAACCCAAAACACATGCTGGAAGCAAACCTAAGGCTAATATTGCTTCTCAAAGGAAACATTCACATTCTCTACCCAGACTTCATAACTGGCTGGAACCAACTCCCCACTCCTAAAAGGAGTGAGCATTCTAGGTCTGGTGACAATTTGTTATTTCACTTGATCTGAAAAATTCAGAAGAAAAGTCCAGTCCAGGGAGGAAGTCAAGGCCAAGTCTGTGAGCCTGTTGGCCTGTGGAGGACAACGTGGAACCTTAAAAAATCTTACCAGCCAGTAAGCAGCCCCATCCTTGCCTGAAGTACCCTGTATGGAATAGACATTTTATGAAGGGTCCCCATAATTTTCCCCATTGTCCACTTTTTCTTGAAGGTATAGAATTTAGAGTTTTTAGATCAAAGATGGACTGGTGGTCATCTCCAGGCCATAGAAAACATCTGGGTTTCAGTTATTGTGAATAAAGATCTATGAATATTCGTATACATCTCTGTTGATGAGCACGCACAGTTGAATAGAGTTGAATTGCTGAGTCATAAGGGAGGTTTAAGTTTAGTAGTTACTGTCAATGTTCCCAAAATGACTGAGCCCATTTACACTCTAAATACATCCTTGGCAACACTTGGTATGGTTAGTCTTTTGTTTTTAATTGAAGTATAGTTAATTTACAATGTTGTGTTAGCTTAAGGTGTACAGAAAAGTGATTTATATAGATATAGATATATATTCTTTTTCAGATTATTTTTAATTACAGGCTATTATAAGATATTGAACATAGTTCCCTGTGCTATATAGTAGGTCCTTGTTGTTCATCTATTTTATATATAGTAGTGTGTATCTGTTAATCCCAAACTCTTTTTTCTTTTTAAACAGTAATAACTTTATTTATTTATTTGTTTCTTTATTTATTTATTTATGGCTGTGTTAGGTCTTCGTTGCTGCACACAGGTTTTCTCTAGTTGCAGCTAGTGGGGGCTATTCTTGGTTGTGGTGCACGGGCTTCTCATTGCGGTGGCTTCTCTTGCTGTGGAGCATGGGCTCTAGGTGCATGAGCTTCAGTAGTTGCGGCGCGTGGGCCCAGTAGTTGTGGCAGGCAGGCCCAGTAGTTGTGGCTCACAGGCTCCAGAGCACAGGCTTAGTAGTTGTGGCTCATTGGCTTAGTTGCTCCACGGCAGGTAGGATCTTCCTGGACCAGGGCTCGAACTCATGTCCCCTGCATTGGCAGGCATATTTTTAACCACTTCACCACCAGGGAAGGCTCCCAAACTCTTAATTTACCCTCACTTTTCCCTTTTGTAACCTTAAGTTTGTTTTCTATGTCTGTGATTCTATTTCTGTTTTGTAGAAAATTTCATTTGTATCATTTTTAAGATTCCACATATAAGTGATATCATATGATATTTATCTTTGTCTGACTTACTTCACTTAGTATGATAATCTCTAGGTCCATCCATGTTGCTGCAAATGGCATTATTTCATTCCTTTTGTTGGCTGATTAATATTCCATTGTATATATATATACACCATATCTTCTTTATCCGTTCATCTGTTGATGGACACTTAGCTTGCTTCCATGTCTTGGCTATTGTAAATAGTGCTGCAGTGAACATTGAGGTGCATGTATCTTTTCAAATTAGAGTTTTATCTGTTCTGGATATATACCCAAGTGTGGCATTGTTGGATCATATGAGAGCTCTATTTTTAGTTTAGTTTAGTTTCTTTTTTTTTGCAGGGAGGGGAGGAGAAGGAAGGATTTATTATTGCTTGCAGCAAGTAAGGAGAACACTAGGGATTTTCCCAAAGCAGGGTCTCCCTGAAAAGCAAAACTGGGGACGTTTTAAGCTAAAGGTACATGCATATTCATGAGGGTGCTTGAGCAGAGGAGAATTCAGCACAGAATTGGGGCAAAGGTCGACAGAGTCCAAGCTTTAGTTGATTGAAGTCAGGAGGGTCAACATCATCATTCTGTCCTCCACCTGGGTGGGAGCCTTAGTTCTTGAAGGTTTATGGCCGACCTCACAGCATTTCATCACACATGCAGGGTAAGGAGTCTACAGCAGAGTTCTGGAGGTCAGAGTCCAAAATGGGTCTTGCACAATGAAAGTCGAAGGCTTGTTCTTTTGGAGGTTCTAGGGGAGAGTCCATTTCAGAGCCTTTTCCAGCTTCTAGAGGTTTCCCACATTCCTTGGTTCCTGACCTTGCATCGCTCCAGCCTCCACTTGCATCCTCACATCTTCTTCCTCTATTTTTAGTTTTGTAAGAAACCTCCATACTATTCTCCATAGTGGCTGCACCAACTGACATTCCCACCAACGGTATAGGAGGGTTCCTTTCTCTCCACACCCTCTCCAGCACTTATTAATTGTAGACTTTTTGATGATGGCCATTCTGACAGGTGTGAGGTGATACCTCATCGTAGTTCTGAGCTGCATTTCTCTAATCATTAGCAATGTTGAGCATGTGCTTGTTGTGCTTTTCATGTGCTTGTTGGCCATCTGTGTGTCTTCTTTTAAATTTTAGCCTATTTGCATAATCCTGGTGACTAACGATATTAAGCACTTTTCAGGTGTTGGGCCTGGCACTTGGGGCATTATGAGATCTGTACCTGCCCAGAAAGTATCCCCATGCCTAAGGGACTGAAACATTAAATAACAACTAAAAAAACACAATGACAGATGGAAAGAGAGACCATAGAAGCAAGAAAAAACACGTTTCCTGCTTTTTAAACAAAGGGGCCTGTATTTTCATTTTGCACTGGGCCCCGCAAATTATGAGCCTGGACCCCACCCTCAGCCTGCTGAATCCACATCTTCAGGGTAGGGGCTGGAATCCTGTTTCCACTGCCTCTAGGTTAGTTGAGGTCATTCTCTCTCTGCATCTTGGTCGTCTAATTCCAGCGTTGCCTTCATTCTCCCCACCAACCCCAAACCACTCTCTGCTTTACATCCAGAATGATCTCTCTAAAACAAAAATGGGATGCACTATTCCTTGCTTCCCATGTCCCCATTTTCCTAGGGTTAAATCCTAGACTCTAACACCGTTTACAAGGCCCTGCGTGACTTGCCCCCTGCTTGCTCTGCAGCCTTGGCTCTCTCCATTCTCAGCCTCCAATCATAGGAAACTACTTTCAGTTCCTCCAAAGTACACACTCTCTCAGTCTTTGGTGCCTTTGCACGGGCTGCTCCCATTGTCCCATCATTCTTCTTCGTAAGATCTCCCTACCTGCTTCTTAGTGTGGTTAACTCTAACTCATCATTCAGGTCTCAGGTTTAAAGTCTCTTCTGTGGAAGCCTTCCTAGACCCTCACCCCCTATTTGCTCCATAACGCTGTCATGCTGCGTTATTATTGCCTATTTACCTACTTAACCTCTCCCATTAGATAATAAGCTTTATGAAGGCCTGTACCCTTACCTTCTAGCACAGTGCCTGGCACATAGTAGGGATTTTGTTGTTTGCTGAATGAACAAATGAATATTGGAGCACTTCAAGTTCCTTAATATAGAAGGCAAGTTAGGGATGGGGGAGGGGAAATGAGACTGAAGAATGAGCAGAGCTCAGATATGGAGGAGATCATATTTCAGGAAAAAGTTTGATTTTGGTTGTGTCAGTGAGAAGGAGATTGACAAATTTTACTCCCTGAATTCACATCCCTCAAGATGGACTGTCACTCCATCTCCCTGTTCCACATCACCTCCGTACTTTGGCTTCTGCTGATCTCCTGTCTAAAAGTCCATTCCTTGTTTCAATCACATCTCACCTGGTCTCTGAAACTTTCGCTGACTCTCCAGACTCTTCTTTTCTCCCTAAGATTCTACAACATTCCAAGCCAACACTACACAATCTGTTACTTGGTTGCGTTCCGCCTGCCATCATTTACTGTGTGTCACGTTGTCCTCTGAAAAACAGGATATAGGGGAGAGTGACTATAAGCAAATAAAAGAGGAGATTAAAATAAACATTGCAAAGTGTGTCCAAATGAATATTATCCCTCCAAATAATCCTCATGTGAAATCATTTTGGAACTCATCTTTGGGAATGGGTGTCAAATCCATTTTATGCACTGTAAAAGAAATAGAATTGTTCTTTATTGTGACCCTGAACTTTTGGCCCCAAATAATATTTACTTAGCTTGTTCATCTACCTTATTTTTCAGACTTGACTCCAAATGACTTTTATATGTAACTGTAAATGTTCAATCAGAAAAGCAGAGGCACTATGAGTGATACAGAACAAGGGATTTATTCTATGGATTAGACTTTACACAGTGTGGGAGCTGGTGAAGATGCATGTTGACACTGCATCTGGAATGGGTCCGAGGTCTCTTTATATCATCAGCTGGGAAGAAAATATAATATGAAGAGTGGGAGAAGGAAGACAAACAGGACTCCACATGGGTCTGTCACTACCACCATCACTGATTATGAGCATGACCCACAGAAGAAGCTCTGCCCCAAAGCTGCACCTGTGTCTGGTATCTGACCCTGGAGTCAGAGAAGCTGGAGCAGGCAATGCAGTGGCAGCTCCTCTGAGTTTTCTGCAGCACAAGGGGAGGCCCCTGGATCAACAACAGTGTGTGCAAGCTGCAGTGACACCTTATACCCTATACCAACCTGCAAATTCTCTCAAGACCAACCCTAAGCCAGCTGTGTACATGGAAGGATGTTCTGGGAAATGTAGTTCATCTGACTACGTTGCTGACGCACAATACCAGCACAGTTATAAAACTCAAGCTTGAGCCCCCAAGGGATGGTTTGCCACCATTGAAAGCAGTCAAAAGCAAATGCCAGTACATGAGTTCCCCAAAGTGCTAGACACAAGGGCAGAATCTTTGGAATGAGTGGCAAATGCTTCCAAGAAGTTCAGATTGACTTCTTTAAAAAAGGACAAATGTTCATTTGGGTGTGTAACATTTTAATATCTTTATGGGGGTTGCAGGGAGTGGGGGGAAGACTAGTCATATTATTTTATAACCACTCCTTCTATTTTCATTATTTCCCCCTCTGGTTCTCAAGTTTACAGATCTTTTTGTTTTTGCTGTTGTTGGTTATATTTTACTTCAACTACGTATTTTTTTTTTTATTGGAGTATAATTGCTTTACAATGGTATGTTAGTTTCAGCTTCACAACAAAATGAATCAGTTATATATATACATATATTCCCATATCTCTTCCCGCTTGCGTCTCCCTCCCTCCCACCCTCCCTATCCCACCCCTCCAGGCGGTCACAAAGCACCGAGCTGATCTCCCTGTGCTATGCGGCTGCTTCCCACTAGCTATCTACCTTACGTTAGGTAGTGTATATATGTCCATGCCTCTTTATCGCTTTGTCACCGTTTACCCTTCCCCCTCCCCATAGCCTCAAGTCCATTCTCTAGTAAGTCTGTGTCTTTATTCCTGTTTCACCCCTAGGTTTTTCATGACATTTTTTTTTCTTAAATTCCATATATATGTGTTAGCATACGGTATTTGTCTCTCTCTTTCTGACTTACTTCACTCTGTATGACAGACTCTAGGTCTATCCACCTCATTACAAATAGCTCAATTTCGTCTCTTTTTATGGCTGAGTAATATTCCATTGTATATATGTGCCACATCTTCTTTATCCATTCATCCAATGATGGACACTTAGGTTGTTTCCATCTCCGGGCTATTGTAAATAGAGCTGCAATGAACATTTTGGTACATGACTCTTTTTGAATTATGGTTTTCTCAGGGTATATGCCCAGTAGTGGGATTGCTGGGTCATATGGTAGTTCTATTTGTAGCTTTTTAAGGAACCTCCATACTGTTCTCCACAGTGGCTGTACCAATTCACATTCCCACCAACAGTGTAAGAGGGTTCCCTTTTCTCCACACCCTCTCCAGCATTTATTGTTTCTAGATTTTTTGATGATGGCCATTCTGACTGGTGTGAGATGATATCTCATTGTAGTTTTCATTTGCATTTCTCTAATGATTAGTGATGTTGAGCATTCTTTCATGTGTTTGTTGGCACTCTGTATATCTTCTTTGGAGAAATGTGTATTTAGGTCTTCTGCCCATTTTGGGATTGGTTTGTTTGTTTTTTTGTTATTAAGCTGCATGAGCTGCTTATAAATTTTGGAGATTAATCCTTTGTCAGTGGCTTCATTTGCAAATATTTTCTCCCATTCTGAGGGTTGTCTTTTGGTCTTCTTTATGGTTTCCTTTGCTGCGCAAAAGGTTTTAAGTTTCATTAGGTCCCATTTGTTTACTTTTGTTTTTATTTCCATTTCTCTAGGAGGTGGGTCAAAAAGGACCTTGCTGTGATTTATGTCATAAAGTGTTCTGCCTATGTTTTCCTCTAAGAGTTTGATAGTTTCTGGCCTTACATTTAGGTCTGTAATCCATTTTGAGCTTATTTTTGTGTATGGTGTTAGGGAGTGATCTAATCTCATACTTTTACATGTACCTGTCCAGTTTTCCCAGCACCACTTATTGAATAGGCTGTCCTTTCTCCCCTGTACATTTCTGCCTCCTTTGTCAAAGATAAGGTGACCATATGTGCGTGCGTTTATCTCTGGGCTTTCTATCCTGTTCCATTGATCTATATTTCTGTTTTTGTGCCAGTACCATACTGTCTTGATTACTGTAGCTTTGTAGTATAGTCTGAAGTCAGGAAGCCTGATTCCTCCAGCTCCATTTTTCGTTCTCAAGATTGCTTTGGCTATTCGGGGTCTTTTGTGTTTCCATACAAATTGTGAAATTTTTTGTTCTAGTTCTGTGAAAAATGCCAGTGGTAGTTTCATAGGGATTGCATTGAATCTGTAGATTGCTTTGGGTAGTAGAGTCATTTTCACAATGTTGATTCTTCCAATCCAAGAACATGGTATATCTCTCCATCTATTTGTATCATCTTTAATTTCTTTCATCAGTGTCTTATAGTTTTCTGTATACAGGTTTTTTGTCTCCCTAGGTAGGTTTATTCCTAGGTATTTTATTCTTTTTGTTGCAGTGGTAAATGGGAGTGTTTTCTTGATTTCACTTTCAGATTTTTCATCCTAGTGTATAGGAATGCCAGAGATTTCTGGGCATTAATTTTGTATCCTGCTACTTTACCGAATTCATTGATTAGCTCTAGTAGTTTTCTGGTAGCATCTTTAGGATTCTCTATGTATAGTATCATGTCATCTGCAAACAGTGACAGCTTTACTTCTTCTTTTCCGATTTGGATTCCTTTTATTTCCTTTTCTTCTCTGATTGCTGTGGCTAAAACTTCCAAAACTATGTTGAATAAGAGTGATGAGAGTGGGCAACCTTGTCTTGTTCCTGATCTTAGTGGAAATGCTTTCAGTTTTTCACCATTGAGGACGATGTTGGCTGTGGGTTTGTCATATATGGCCTTTATTATGTTGAGGAAAGTTCCCTCTATGCCTACTTTCTGCAGGGTTTTATTCATAAATGGGTGTTGAATTTTGTCAAAAGCTTTCCCTGCATCTATTGAGATGATCATATGGTTTTTCTCCTTCAATTTGTTAATATGGTGTATCACGTTGATTGATTTGCGTATATTGAAGAATCCTTGCATTCCTGGAATAAACCCCACTTGATCATGGTGTATGATCCGTTTAATGTGCTGTTGGATTCTGTTTGCTAGTATTTTGTTGAGGATCTTTGCATCTATGTTCATCAGTGATATTGGCCTGTAGTTTTCTTTCTTTGTGACATCCTTGTCTGGTTTTGGTATCAGGGTGATGGTGGCCTCGTAGAATGAGTTGGGGAGTGTTCCTCCCTCTGCTATATTTTGGAAGAGTCTGAGAAGGATAGGTGATAGCTCTTCTCTAAATGTTTGATAGAATTCGCCTGTGAAGCCATCTGGTCCTGGGCATTTGCTTGTTGGAAGATTTTTAATCACAGTTTCAATTTCAGTGCTTGTGATTGGTCTGTTCATATTTTCTATTTCTTCCTGATTCAGTCTTGGCAGGTTGTGCCTTTCTAAGAATTTGTCCATTTCTTCCAGGTTGTCCATTTTATTGGCATAGAGTTGCTTGTAGTAATCTCTCATGATCTTTTGTATTTCTGCAGTGTCAGTTGTTACTTCTCCTTTTTCATTTCTAATTCTATTGATTTGAGTCTTCTCCCTTTTTTTCTTGATGAGTCTGGCTAATGGTTTATCAATTTTGTTTATCCTTTCAAAGAACCAGCTTTTAGTTTTATTGATCTTTGCTATCGTTTCCTTCATTTCTTTTTCATTTATTTCTGATCTGATTTTTATGATTTCTTTCCTCCTGCTAACTTTGGGGTTTTTTTGTTCTTCTTTCTTTAATTGCTTTAGGTGCAAGGTTAGGTTGTTTATTCGAGATGTTTCCTGTTTCTTAAGGTAAGATTGTATTGCTATAAACTTCCCTCTTAGAACTGCTTTTGCTGCATCCTATAGATTTTGAGTCGTCGTGTCTCCATTGTTGTTTGTTTCTAGGTATTTTTTGATTTCCTCTTTGATTTCTTCAGTGATCACTTCGTTATTAAGTAGTGTATTGCTTAGCCTTCATGTGTTTGTATTTTTTACAGATCTTCTCCTGTAATTGATATCGAGTCTCATAGCGTTGTGGTCGGAAAAGATACTTGATACAATTTCAATTTTCTTAAATTTGCCAAGGCTTGATTTGTGACCCAAGATATGATCTATCCTGGAGAATGTTCCATGAGCACTTGAGAAAAATGTGTATTCTGTTGTTTTTGGATGGAATGTCCTATAAATATCAATTAAGTCCATCTTGTTTAATGTATCATTTAAAGCTTGTGTTTCCTTATTTATTTTCATTTTGGATGATCTGTCCATTGGTGAAAGTGGGGTGTTAAAATCCCCTACTATGAATGTGTTACTGTCGATTTCCCCTTTTATGGTTGTCAGTATTTGCCTTATGTATTGAGGTGCACCTATGTTGGGTGCATAAATATTTACAATTGTTATATCTTCCTCTTGGATCGATCCCTTGATCATTATGTAGTGTCCTTCTTTGTCTCTTCTAATCGTCTTTGTTTTAAAGTCTATTTTGTCTGATATGAGAATTGCTACTCCAGCTTTCTTTTGGTTTCCATTTGCATGAAATACCTTTTTCCATCCCCTTACTTTCAGTCTGTATGTGTCTCTAGGTCTGAAGTGGGTCTCTTGTAGACAGCAAATATATGGGTCTTGTTTTTGTATCCATTCAGCCAATCTGTGTCTTTTGGTGGGAGCATTTAGTCCATTTACATTTAAGGTAATTATCGATATGTGTGTTCCCATTCCCATTTTCTTAATTGTTTTGGGTTCGTTATTGTAGGTCTTTTCCTTCTTTTGTGTTTCTTGCCTAGAGAAGTTCCTTTAGCAGTTGTTGTAGAGCTGGTTTGGTGGTGCTGAACTCTCTCAGCTTTTGCTTGTCTGTAAAGGTTTTAATTTCTCCATCAAATCTGAATGAGATCCTTGCTGGGTAGAGTAATCTTGGTTGCAGGTTTTTCTCCTTCAACACTTTCAATATGTCCTGCCACTCCCTTCTGGCTTGCAGAGTTTCTGCTGAAAGATCAGCTGTTAACCTTATGGGGATTCCCTTGTGTGTTATTTGTTGTTTTTCCCTTGCTGCTTTTAATATGTTTTCTTTGTATTTAATTTTTGACAGTTTGATTAATATGTGTCTTGGCATATTTCTCCTTGGATTTATCCTGTATGGGACTCTCTGTGCTTCCTGGACTTGATTAACTATTTCCTTTCCCATATTAGGGAAGTTTTCAACTATAATCTCTTCAAATATTTTCTCAGTCCCTTTCTTTTTCTCTTCTTCTTCTGGAACCCCTATAATTCGAATGTTGGTGCGTTTAATGTTGTCCCAGAGGTCTCTGAGACTGTCCTCAGTTCTTTTCATTCTTTTTTCTTTATTCTGCTCTGCAGTAGTTATTTCCACTATTTTATCTTCCAGGTCACTTATCCGTTCTTCTGCCTCAGTTATTCTGCTATTGATCCCATCTAGAGTACTCCTAATTTCATTTATTGTGTTGTTCATCGTTGCTTGTTTCATCTTTAGTTCTTCTAGGCCCTTGTTAACTGATTCTTGCATTTTGTCCATTCTATTGTCCATTCTATCTCCAAGATTTCGGATCAACCTTACTATCATTATTTTGAATTCTTTTTCAGGTAGACTGCCTATTTCCTCTTCATTTGTCAGGTCTGGTGGGTTTTTATCTTGCTCCTTCATCTGCTGTGTGTTTTTCTGTCTTTTCATTTTGCTTATCTTACTGTGTTTGGGGTCTCCTTTTTTGCAGGCTGAAGGTTCGTAGTTCCTGTTGTTTTTTGTGTCTGTCCCCAGTGGCTAAGGTTGGTTCAGTGGGTTGTGTAGGCTTCCTGGTGGAGGGTACTAGTGCCTGTGTTCTGGTGGATGAGGCTGGATCTTGTCTTTCTGGTGGGCAGGTCCACGTCTGGTGGTGTGTTTTGGGGTGTCTGTAGACTTATTATGATTTTGGGCAGCCTCTCTGCTAATGGGTGGGGTTGTGTTCCTGTCTTGCTAGTTGTTTGGCATAGGATGTCCAGCACTGTAGCTTGCTGGTCGTTGAGTGAAGCTGGGTGCTGGCGTTGAGATGGAGATCTCTCAGAGATTTTTGCTGTTTGATATTATGTGCAGCTGGGAGGCCTCTTGTGGACCAGTGTCCTGAAGTTGGCTCTCCCACCTCAGAGGCACAGCACTGACTCCTGGCTGCAGCACCAAGAGCCTTTCATCCACAGGGGTCCTTAATTTGGGATGATTCGTTGTCTGTTCAGGCATTCCACAGATGCAGGGTATATCAAGTTGATTGTGGAGCTTTAATCCGCTGCTTCTGAGGCTGCTGGGAGAGAGTTCCCTTTCTCTTCTTTGTTCTCACAGTTCCCAGGGGCTCAGCTTTGGATTTGGCCCCGCCTGTGCGTGTAGGTCGCAGGAGGGCGTCTGTTCTTTGCTCAGACAGGACGGGGTTAAAGGAGCCGCTGATTCGGAGGCTCTGGCTCACTCAGGCCGGGGGGTAGGGAGGGTCACGGAGTGCGGGGCGGGCCTGCGGCGGCAGAGGCCGGCGTGACGTTGCAGCCTGAGGCGCGCCGTGCGTTCTCCCGGGGGAGTTGTCCCTGGATCCCGGGACCCTGGCAGTGGCGGGCTGCACAGGCTCTCCGGAAGGGCGTGTGGCTAGTGACCTGTGTTCGCACACAGGCCTCCTGGTGGCGGCAGCAGCGGCCTTAGCGTCTCATGTCTGTCTCTGGGCTCCGCACTTTTAGCCGCGGCTCGCGCCCGTCCCTGGAGCTCCTCAAGCAGCGTTCTTAATCCCCTCTCCTCGTGCACCAGGAAACAAAGAGGGACGTAAAAGTCTCTTGCCTCTTCGGCAGGTCCAGACTTTTCCCCGGACTCTCTCCCGGCTAGCCGCGGCGCACCAACGCCCTGCAGGCTGTGCTCACGCAGCCAACCTCAGTCCTCTCCCGGCGCTCCGACAAAAGCCGGAGCCCCAGCTCCCAGTCCCGCCCGCCCCGGCGGTCGAGCAGACAAGCCCCTCGGCTGGTGAGTTCCCGTCGGCCCGATCCTCTGCGCTGGAATCTGTCCGCTTTGCCCTCCGCACCCCTGTTGCTGTGCTCTCCTCCGCGGCTCCCAAGCTCCCCCACTCCGCCTCCCGAAGTCTCCACCCGCGTAGGGGCTTCCTAGTGTGTGGACACTTTTCCTCCTTCACAGTTCTCTCCCGCTGGTGCAGGACCCGTCCCTATCCTTTTGTCTCTGTTTAGTTTTTTCTTTTGCCCTAACCAGGTACGTGGGGGGTTCCTTGCCTTTTGGGAGGTCTGAGGTCTTCTGCCAGCGTTCAGTAGGTGCTCCGTAGGAGTTGTTCCACGCGTAGATCTACTTCAACTAAGTATTATGGCTGATTCATCAGTTGTTCAAAAGTAATACAAAGGAATGAGTAAATCCTGGGAAAGTATCCCAGAGCTGGCTAATAACTTCTCCCTTCCCAAGGTGGGTGTTCTTGCTGCTTTCTCTTATCATGATATACTCCCTAACTGTAGAGTTTAGAATCCATTTTTTCTCTCGAATTTTGGTCCTCTGGCCTTTCACCACTTCCATGACATCTGTGCAAGTCCTTTCTTGTTATATGGCCCATATCAGCTTCTGTGTTTTAGGTCTTTCTAAAGGCTTTCTCCTTTAACGCTGACAATGTGATATGGATGATCTTATTCTTGTCACCCTAGGCAAACCCAGAAGCCAGCAAAAATGGTCTATGGGTATAAAAAACCTAAATAACAAATGGTGTGGTTAATAAATTACGTTTCTGTCAGCCTGATCTCAGTTTCCTTTTTTATTTCTTAAACAAAGCCTAGAGGCTTATGATCCCTAGTGTATCCACCGCCCTGACATTGCTTCTAAGTTTTAAAAACCGTGTTAAATACACAAACACAAAATTTACTATCCTCACTATTTTTGGGTGTACAGTTCAGTAGCGTTAAGTACATTTACAATGGTGTGCAATCAATATCCAGAACTCTTTTCATCTTGCAAAACTGAAACTCTGTACCCATTAAACAACTCACTTGCCCCTCTTTCTAGCCTCTAGCAATGATCATTCTACTTTCTGTCTCTTTGAATTTGACAACTCTAAGTACCTCATATTAGTGGAATCCTAGAGTATTTGTCTTCCTGTGACTGATTTATTTCACTTAGTATAATGTCCTTAAAGTTTATGCATGTTGTAGAATGTGTTAGAATTTCCTTCCTTTTTAATAATAATACTGAATACTGAATAATACTCCATTGCATATATATACAACATTTTGTTTATCCATTCACCCATCAGTGGACAATTGAGTTGCTTCCACCTTTTTGCTATTGTGAATAATGCTGCTATGAACATGGGTGTACAAATATTTCTTTGAGACCTTGCTTTCAATTTTGGGGGGTATATACCTAGAAGTGTAACTGTTGGATCATATGGTAATTTTATTTTTAATTTCTTCAGGAACTTCCATACCGCTTTCCATAGCAGTTGCACTATTTTACATTTTCACCAACAGTGCACAAGGGTTCCAATTTCTTCACAACCTCACCAACACTTGTTATTTTCTGTGTTCTTTTTTTTTTTTTAAATAGTAACCATCCTAGTGGGTGTGAGGTGATATCTCATTACAGTTTTGATTTGCATTTCCTTAATAATTAATGATGTCGAATATCTTTTCATGCTTGCTGTCCATTTGTATATCTTCCTTAGAGAAATGTCAATAGCTCAATTCTTTTTATCACTGGATAATATTCCATTGTATTGATGTACTACATACAGTTTATTTATCCATTCATATATTAAAGGACATCTTGCTTTCAAGTTTTGGCAATTATGAATAATGCCTCCATAACAATTGTGGGCAAGTTTTGCATGGACATAAGTTTTCAACTCATTTTGGTAAATTTCAAGGAGCATGACTGCTGAATCATATGGTGAGAGTATGTTTAGTTTTACCCTATCTTCCAAAGTGCCTGTACCATTTTGCATTCCTACCAGCAATGAATGAGAGTTCTTGTGGCTCTACATTCTTGTCAGCGTTTGATGTCAAAGAATAGAAGAGGGAGTAGATAGTAGACGAGATTATACCCACCCCTTCCTCTGGAGCTCCCGCTGCTGCACTGAAATATGTGTTTCTATGTCTCTCTTGAGGCCAATCTACTTATTCATCTTTGTATAGTAAGAAGTATAGGGTCTGGCAGAGAGTAGATGCTCACTATTTGTGGAATAAATAAGTAAAACAGTCACAAGTGATATTACCAGTTTCTGGAGAAATCTCTGTGGCAGTGATTCTTAACCTTGTCTGCACATTGGAACCACTAGGGAAACCGCAGGAAAATGCGGAAGGCTAGGTCTCACTCTCAGAATTTCTAATTTGGATGTTTTTGGGTAAGGCCTGGACATGAGGATTTTTTAAATATTGCCAGGTGACGGTAATACAGGTATCCCCCAATTTTTGAAAGTTCCCTTTCCACCACATCACTTTTATGAAAGACTATGTTAGTACCTGTTTTTGCTAAAAACAACAACAAAAATCCAGGGAGGATTTTCGCTTTTACAGAAAATGGTGAAAAGCTAAAATAACGTCAAGCATTTGTTTTGCAGGGAGCAGTTAAAGAGGCAGAGTTTCACCCCAAGCAGTGAGAGTGGCACCATCCAGCTCCCTCTCCGGGAACCGTACTCAGCATCTCAGCATCAAGCTGCCAGAGCTCTGAACTGTGCCTGTGAGTATCTGTGCGTTATCTTGATTTATTTAGTGCATCCGCATGCAAGATGCATCCTAAGGTAATTGCTTTTTTGATTTACACCATCTTGGCTTCAAATGGTTTCATAGGAACGTTCTACTTCCCGAAAGCAGGGGAAACCTGCTGTATACAGTCCAGACTAAGAACCACTCGAGGGAGCGTAAGAATCACTTGGAGGGCTTGTTAAAACACAGATTGCTGGGCTTCACCCCCAGAGTGTCTGATTCAGTAGGTTTAGGGCCCAGGAATTTGCATTTTTAACCAGCTCCCAGGTGATGCTGATGTTGCTGGCCCAGAATAGAATAGACTAGAGAGAGAGATCTCATTCAGCTGTGAACAACCCACTCTTCCTTTCTCTTATTAACTTCATAATTGTCCCCAGGGATGGACTTATGAGTAGTGTACTCTTACTAGATATTTTAAATATTTTAATATATACCCTTATACTTCCCCCAAAAGAATTTGCAGTGGTAGTATGATTTGAAGAGAAAGCGAAAAAGTTCTCTGGTAATTTACTAATTCATTTTTTTGGCTATTAAAAGCTTATCAAGGCCTTTATCACAAATATTACATATAATGCAGATTTCCTCCTTGGAGGAAATAGAACCCTGGGCTCAGCGGGGAGAAAGAAGATACTGAAGGCAGACTAGGATGGGGACATGCAAAAGTACTGACTTAATATCCACCGGGAACTGCCTGGGTTTTGACCCTCAGGTTTTGATTCCTGACAGCCCAGGAATCCTGTCTTCAGTCACTGGCTGTTCTGTTCCTTATCTCCACTTGTCCCCACCCCAGCATGAATCATACCCTAACCTCCCAGACTGACTAAGTACTGCAACCTCTTCTGTTCTCCTGTTCAAGTTCCTCTTTGATCAACACTTTTTGCCTCTCTGGGTTTCAGCCGTGTCATCTGTCAAGTGGGGAAAGGAGGATGAGGGAACAAGCGAAGAGGCCAACTTGGATATTTGGTCACTGTGATTTCTACACTAATTCCCTAGCTTTGGGGCAGAGTAGCACAAAGGCTGGCAAACCTCAGCTTCGCTCTGGAATACCCAGCCTCAGAAAGAGACTGAAGGGAAGTGAGTTGGCTCTTCCTTATTCGCCTTATGGGGTCAACCCGGTGTAGAGAAAAGAGACCTGGACTGAGAATTAGGCGTCCTAGGTATCACCTGAAAACAAACCAACAAACAAAAAAAAAACGCACAACCTAAAAGTTGAGTGTTTTATTCTGGGACCTTACAGAGGACTATAGCCTGGGAGACAGCTTCTCAGATAGCTCTGAGGACTGTTCCAAAAAGGTAAGAAAGGAACCAGCTTATGTAGGAGTTTTGCTGAAAACATGTAGTCAAATATCAAAAGATTGCTGCTAGTCACAAAAAAACAGACTTCTCAAGTTAATGACTTCAGTGCTTTTCTATGTATGGAAAGGTGCAAGAGTCTGGGCTCATTGAAATTATTCCTTTGAAAGGCATCTTAACAATCTAGGGCTAGTATCCTGTTTTTCTCCATCCTGACTTCCCCTCAGGGTGCACCGTCAGGGGCGGCTACAGTGGCTGGTGGCTTGATGGTGTGGTCCCAGTTCTACTTTCCACCTTCTATGAGATTTGGGGCAGTCATTTCACCTTTATGGGCCTTCTTGTTCCCTCCTTTGTTAAATAGAGTTAGCTACGGCATGGGCGTGTTTGGAGGATCAAATGAGAGATTGGAAGTGAAAGCACATGGTGCTTATCAAATTATATATTTTATATTGGGGCCCAGGAGCCCACTGTCCTTCCAGAATATTGTAACTGAGAAGGGGCACCACAGTACTTGTATCTTCACCCCATTCTATAAACATCGTCAAACATGGTAGAACATACCCAAATAAACCAGAATGCATTTGTGCTCATAAAGAAAGATATGGCAGAAGCTCAGTTGGAAATCCAATCCAGGTTGGTTCCAGAAACACACATTTTATACCAAATTTTGCATCCGTGATTCCCCTACTCCTCATACACATCCCACCTTTCAGCTCAGTCCCTGGGCTATATTCTTTTTCTCTAGCTCATAATCCCCAAACTCAAGGGAAAATATCCTTGCTGGGCTCTGACTCTCAAAAGGAAGAGAGAAGATTGCCAGTGGCGTAGAAAGGACAATGCTGCTAGCCCCTGAACAGACCCCGGCACCTTCTAAAGGAGAAACCTCTTGTAAGCTGTGCTGTTCCATGAGCAGTGGGCCTTGGCCAAACCAGAACTGAGGAACTCTCCTCCCTTCATTGAACATTTAGAACTGTATTTTAGGTTGTTTTGTTGGTTTTATAATAAGTATGCATGACTTTAGTAAGCAGAGGAACCAAGGATTTTTATTTAACTATAAAAATACTTTATTATTGGTAGAACATTGGTCAGAATTGTTACTGTATTCTGTTTTTGTTGATTGTTTTGAAGTATACATATATAATAGGGACAATATTTTGAGAGTACTAAACCAATGTTATTTTCATCCTCTGTAACTCATAGATCCTAGAGTTACTGAGGCTCCCATATCAACCCAGACCAGAATAGAGAAGATACTCCTTTAGCTGTTATCCATGAGGCCTGGTGTCCCACAGGATAGGAGGCTATGGTGAGGATTGTTCATTCTGAAGATGGACATGTGTGGGAAAGGAGAGACAGTAGATCCAGAGGGAGATAGAGATGGTCAAATGCCAATGCCGGGGTTCTAGGCCCTCCTTCCTGGCTGAACCTCAAGGTCAGGAGACTGTAGAGACATCTGGCTGGGCATCGGGGAGCCCAGGTTAATTGGATTTGGTGACTCCATTCTCAGGGCATGATCTGGAGAGGCTGCAGGCCTCTAGGAGCCCAGACTTTAGCTTCTCTATATCCAACCTGGAAAGAATGATGGTGTGGTCTCAGAGAAGGCAGGAGAGCAGAGGCACTTCTCTATAGCCTGTGTGTGGCATATAGCGTATCTAGGAATTCCCAACTGCCTTAGTAAGGTAACACAAAGGGGCTTAGGCCTGATGGAATAGCCAATCTGGAGTCAGGATGAAAAAAACGCCAGTATGTAGATGCTTTTTAAAATCAGAAGGAGTGTGTCTGAGAACTCAGGCTCCAGGTATGTGTGCCAGTGAGAAACAAAAGATTGGATGAGGCCAGTCCAGAGGCCAGGCTAGGAAGCAGGAAACATGTGGATCTGAGTCCTCCTCTCTCCTGGTGCTGTGAGGTCATATAAGCTCCCACTTACCCCAAATGTCTTTTAAAAAGGAGTGGGAGAGGAAATGGAGAGAACTGAGCATTTTTGCAAACTCTGGATCATTCAAAAGAGATTATTTAAATGGAACAAATGGAGATACGGATGATTTGAAACTTTTCCACCTCTCACTACTCATGGGTTGGGAATTTGAGGGGGAAATTAGATCAGTTATGGAAAGATAAAGAAGTTTTATTTCCTTTGTACAACTGAGTAGTGCAATGTGTAAAACTCCAGTGCTGCTCCACATATGTGCTGTTAGATGATATCAATTGTTTACCCCTTGGTTTTGCGTGCTTTCTTGATTTGCACAATATTTAGTCCTAGAGTCCTTGAAAAACAATCTACACACACGTAGTAACATCATAGCCCAGTTACTGCCGTGACCACAGCCCTGATTCTGAGTCACCAGACTCCACACCTTGTCTGAGGTCACTCTGGGTTCTAAAGGCACCTGGAACACTTCTGTGAGCTATCATTCAAATATTTTGCCTACTTTCATCATCCCAGCTTTATATCCTTCTAGAAGAAATGCCCAAGAATTGTGTTATAGTCCCCAATTTTAAAAAGTAGTTTTCAGAGTGTTTTATTTGTGTTATGTCATATTGTTCCAACAACTCTGTGAGTCAGATGGAAGAAATGGTAGTAGTTCCATTTTACAGTAAAAAAATCAATTCCCAGAAGCTTAAGTGTTATCAGTCAGGGCCCAGTCATGAAAACAGAAAGCATATTAGGTCCTTCAAGAGAGAGAATTCATTATAGGGGATTGGTTGCAGGCATTTGTGTACTCAAACTGTTCACACCAGCTTGTGAAATTCAGCGATGCCATCTTGATAGTTGAAAATTATACATGGTGAATGATCTATATTACAAAAATCGTATATATTACAAATCAGGTTTCTTTTTGTTTTTGTTTTCCGGAGAGCTGGTTATTAAATATTTACCAGCACATCACTGGTTATAGGTATTGGAGGACTGGGAAAAAAGGGAACATTGACGTAACAGAGATAGTAACTGGAGGAAGCAGTTACCATCCCAGGACCAGAAAACGAAGGAAAGAGGTTGGGTTACGAAAACCTAGGAGGTCAGAGGAGGGCCCCCCAGAGCCTGGGCTCAGACTGCAGAGGGGTGGCTGCCCCCCTGGTGCTGATACACCTGAGGGGCACAATGATACTGCATAGGGGTGCTGAAGGAGCATGGAGGCCACAACCTACCACTGATGCTGGGGTGAATCTGATAGGGATAGCAAGCCAGCAGAAAGGAGTGTGTCCTTCCTCCTCCTCCTGCCTTGAGTCTCCCTCAAGTGCCCCTATTGGCAGAGCTTAACAGAGAGCAGCGGCAAAGGAGAAATGTGGTTTGCAGAATCCCTAGCCGCAGTGTTTAAAGCCACATACAGAAGATGGGTGGGGGTGAGAGACAATAGCTTAAAAACTAGCACATTAAGGGACTTGCCAAAGGTCACATAGTGTCATCTACCTTGTTCCCTTGATATTTCAGGGCCTAGGCAAGTCCCTGGTATATCATATGCACTCAGTAAACAATTGTGGAAGGAAGGAAAGAAGGCAGGCCAGAATGGCCCAGCACACAAAGGCGAGAAGAGTCCAAAATATCCTTGGTCTCCACTCCCCCACCCCCAGTGTAAGCACAGTCACAGCATGGAGTATGTCTTTATACTTGACCCGGTTGTCTCCCAGTGCTGCTGTGGGAGCTGCCTAAGGAGGTACTACAGCCTGGTGCTTTGGAGAAATGATATGGCTTCAAATCCCAGACCAACTATTTAAGAGTTGTGTGGCCTTGGGCAAATTACTCAACATCTCTAAGCCTTGGTTTCCTCCTCTATAAAATGGAGAGAATAATAGCGTGTAAGGCTTAAACAAGGTAACAATTGTTTGTGGCACCTGTTCAATCAGCGCTCACTGTTACTCCCACCCTACACCCCAGAAGGGTGATCAGATAAATGGCCAACTGAGGCCAGGCTGGGGCCAGTGATCCCGTCGTTGTTCTGGGCTTCCCCTCCCTGCTCCCCAGTGCTGGCCAAGACCCGGGCTGGAGGAGCAGGGATCTGCCCAGGGCTGCTACAGTCAGGCCAAGGGTTGCAAGATGGAGGCCAGGCTGGCCAGACCCAGGCTCGGCAGCCCCGGAGGCTCCCATACACGGCACTGGAAACCTCACTGCGACTTGGAGATGGGAATCTGTGTGTTTCCTAACAGCTCTATGTTTCAAAGCAAGTTTACTCCCGACAGAGACAAACGCGGGTGTGGCGGTTCCTTGCATTCAAAACGAAACAGAAGAAAAGAAAACAAAGAGAACCCCTGCCCCCAAGCCCCGGAAGGCCTGCAGACCTTTTCCCAGGCAAAATGTGCAGCGAAAGAGGAGGGAGCGCCTTTGTGGCTGCTGCCCGGATTTAAAGCCTAGGAGCGCAGCCCTCTCGGGGGCTCAACTACGGGGTCCCGCGCCTCAAAGGCACCGCGGCCCCAAAGGCGGGGCGGGTGAGGCTTGTCCCGCCCAACGCCGGTCCGAGCCGCTCTCCCAACCGGGTCCGGGCCGCGAAGGGCGGGAGCACCGCCGGGCTGAACGCGCCCTGCCCCGGGAAGCACCCGCTCCCCCTGCCGGAATCCCGGGAATGTCGCCGGTACGGGAAGCATCTGGACGGCCTCTAGGCAGAGGGAGGGGTCAAACCTGGAATTTCTCGGGTGCTTTTGCACAAATTCCCCTCAGGTTTTTCAGCCCCGTGAAGTTGAAGCCCACGAGTGTGAGAAGGAAGTCGCCTGCTTCTTCTCGGGGCCGACTTTGTCGTGGCAAAGGCTCCTAATCCCCGCTCTACAAGCACCCAAACGCTCGGATACCCTTCCCGGCTCGAAAGATCCCTTCTTTGTGTCTGAGAGAGGAAAGCCTTCCCCGCCTGGAAACCCACAGGGCCAGCCCGGGCAGGTGTTTCCAGCTGGATTGTCGCCATCTTGTGGCAGGATTGGGTGGCCACACTGGCGCATCGGCCAGACCATCCTGTCTACGACTTTTTAAGGTCCCAGAAGTACCTTTCCTTCTTTCCCCCAACCATCTAGGAATAGAAGAATTTAAATCATGTTCCCTGGGCACAGGAGTTGAACTATGAGGCGTCTGTCCACTCCTCGCTCAACTGCACGAACGGTGTCTTCCTAAAGGCAGCCAAGCGTTAGCTGAAGAGACCAGCCTTACTGAGGGGCTCTGCCTCCTCAGGCACAAGAACCCACCTGAACGAGGTGCCCATCCCCCACCAATTTCCCACGATACAAACTAACGATTAAGAAGGCAGAGTCCTGCTCCTACTGCTTAGTAATGTTATTCTGCTTGATGAGTATTATTAAAGGACCCCTGTTATTAAAGACTCCCTGTTATTATTGTTATTATTATTATTTAGCACGTAAAATGTATTCTGTAGTTTCAAAATACTCCGGCTGTTATCTCCTTGGGCTTTCCAAACACTTCAGAGAGGCAGGCAGGTGACAACTTCATTTTATATAATAGGGAAACTGAGACACTGTAATTAGTAACAAGTTCATGGATTGATGAGTCAACAGTAGTCGTTTCTTCCTGGATGATTTCTGTCTTAACTCTGAAGTGTCATAGATGCCAGTAGATGATAAATAGACACCCCAACTTGGGAGACTAGTTTCTCTCACCCACTTTTATGACCCATTGTAAATACATTAGAAACCCAGTCCCAGAAACTTTAAAACTTATGAGTCATGTGTTCATTGCATTGAACATATGGGTGATGTTAATTGCATTTTATTTTATTTTTACAAGTCAAACACAACCCATTAAAGTAAAAAAGCAAGGATGTTACAATCAGTAGACCAGATGTACCTTGATCTGGAGGATAAATTGGTTTTCAAGCCATTCATTCATTATGAAAATACCCCATTCATTAGACATAACAATCATAAAAAAGACCAATAAAAAAACGACCATCTTATTTTAAAGTCTATTATCTTCTTAGAGACAAGAAAAACTCTTTTCTGCTTTCAGACTTTCTTCTTTTCAAAAAAGTTTTCAGTCTTATGAGTAGGTGCACTCATATTACCAGAGGGCCTTAAGTTTCTTCAATAACTTTTTTCTTTCCAAAAGCAGCAACAAAATTAATTGCTTTGCTCTGCTCATAGAAAGTGGTCATATAATGCACTCCCCTTCTCCCTCTTCATCCCTCCTTCCCCCCAAAAGAAATATATCCTGTCATTCTGGAAGTCTCCAGTGGAAAGCCTTGGGCTTGAATTTGAAGCTGGGTCAGGGATGAAGCAAAGGAGGGTTTGAGAGCCTTGTCCTATCCCCAGTTGCTGAGTTAGCTTAGCCCCCAGCAAAGCTATAAAGTTGAGGAAGTTTGTCCTTGGAGGTTTCTCATCCAACCTTTAGTGTTCTGTTTTTACACAGTTCTCACCCAAAATAATAAATTTCTAAATGTACATGTTTAAAGAAGTTAAAGGAGTTGTTTTCTGGTTTGGGGGGGAGTCAGGCTAGACTTCTTAACCTTCCCTTATATTCATTCAACTCATTCATTCACTCAGAAGGGATGTATTTATAAATTGCATTAATAAATAGCTACTCTTGATGGGCCTATGATAAGCAAGGCACTCAAATTCATTATTCTTATGCAGCAGTCCTTTAAAGGAGATTCTCATTATCCCCACTTTACAGGTGAGAAAACTAAAGTTAAAAAAAAAAATCTCAAAAAACCTGCTTATAGTCACACAGCTAGAGGGACAGCTGGGATAGGAACATAAGGTTGCAACTTCTGTGCACTCAGAAATATGAAGCTCCCTTCACCCTCTGGATTCCTTCAGGTAGGAAAACAAGACTCAGGAGTGTGATAGGTAAAGAGGAAATGAATTGAAAAATAATAGAGTGACAAAACATTCCCGGCCAGCCTCATCCTTTTGTCTCTGTCTTAGGCCAGCTGCACACGGTGGAATAGGGTGATGGGTTGATGGAGAAGCACATGACTCTCCAAACTTTTTCAGACTCCTTCAACTTCCAGCCAATGGGGAAGAGGGTTCTCCAAGGAAATCCCAGCCTTCACCGGGTATGAAGAAGGTCCAAAGCCCTAGGCAGTCCTAGTTAGAAAACAAATATGTAGGTGTTTACTAATGTGGCAAATGGGAATTTTTCCAGGTGGTACAGTATACACTGAATAAGGAAAGGGTAACATAACAATGGGGGCGGTGACTTCCACTTAATTGTGAGATTTAAGAAATTGATAGGAAATTGACAGGCATTGTGGAACAGTGTTTGAGAGCACTTCTCTGGAACCAGACTGACTGTATTGAAATCCCAGCTCCATCACTTATTAGCTGTATGACCTTGGGCCAGTAATTTGGCCTATCTGTGCCTCAGTTTCTTCATCTGTAAAATAGGAGTGATTATAGTACCTGCCTCATAAGGTTGATGTGAAGATTATATGAGTTAATATATGTGCTTAGAGCAGTGTCTGGTCCATGGTAAATACAATGCAATTATTCGTATTTATTATCATTATGGTGGAGAGAAACTTTTCAGTCAAACTTATCTGGGCTCCTATCCCTGCTAGGTAGTCCTGGATAAGTTACCCAACCTCATTGAGCTTCAGTGTTCTCATCTATAAAATAGGGTAATAACACCTATGTAGGCAGGGGCATTGTAAGGAGTGAGATAACATGTATGAAAATACCACAGTATTGGTCACATAGTAGTAGCTCAATAAATTCCCCTTTCCTTCCTTTCTTTAATTTAATATTAATGAACTTTTTGGGGTGTGTTTAGTGGTAGCAAAAGAATAGTAAAAATGAAAATATATGTAAACTATAAATATATCTCATAATTAAACTATATAAATTAAGATATCTTTTGTGTTAAAAAGAGAACTCTGGGGACTTCCCTGGTGGTCCAGTGGTTGAGAATCCATCTTGCAATGCAGGGGATGCTGGTTCCATCCCTGGTTGGGGAACTAAGATCCCACGTGCCACGGGGCAACTAAGCCCGTGGGCCACAACTACTGAGCCCACGCGCTCTGGAGCCCACGGGAAACCCGATCACCACAGCTAGAGAGAAGCCCTCGCGCTGCAATGAAGGATCCCACGTGCCCCAACTAAAACCCAAAGCAGCCAATAAATAAATAAAGCTTAAAAAAATAAAGAGAACTCTGTGGCTGTAGGGATGTCATAGCACCCAGACATAAAATGGCAGCCAAGCAGGCCTGTTCCTCGGGAAAACTGTGGGGCATGTCAACAGCAAGCCTATCCCCCTCTTTCTGTGCAGTGTTTTGGTGGGGTTCAACCCTGCCTTCCTCTTCAGACTGTTTGGAGGCAGGATCTTTGGGAGGAGCAGGGGATGGGGTGAGGAAAGTGACTTGGAATGACTCACCCAGGGGTCACCATGCTCACCATTGCTTCAGCCCCTTTCCTTTTTCCTTGAAGTCGAGGTCTAAGGGACTGCAGCAGGGCTGAGATGGAGGGAGAGGCTCAGGGTGGGCTTCTGGCACTCTACGACACCCTGGACCAGGTAGGGGTCCAGAGCACCCTTGCTCCTTGCTCCTCAAAGGGTGGCATCAGGAGCATCCAGGGTCCTGTTAGAAATGCAGAATCTCAGGTCCCACTCAAGACCTACTGAATCAGAATATTGTTTTAACAAGATTCTCAGGAGGTTTAGATGCACATCACAGTTTGGGAAGCACTGAGGTAGAGCCCATGAAGCCCACAGTAGCCACTTGGTCTGTATGGATGCTGGGATTGGGGCATCTGCTTTAAAGTGTGTGTCTCCTCTTTGTTTCCTCTTCCCTTGAACCCACACTGTGTGCCTTATAAATGGAGCAGACAGTGGCTTACTATGGTGAGAGTGGCCACTTTAATTGATCATAACTCGCAAGATGCACAGAACTGGGAGGTGGCCCAGATGACAACTGAAAACTCACTTTGGTAGCAGGCAGGGTTGTGAGGGCAACAATCAGTCAGGCCGTATCTATGGAGCACCTATATGTATCAGGTGCCTACCGTGTGCAAGCACTGTGGATGACACAAAGAGATAGCATGGTATGTTGGAAAGCACTGATCTGGGAGTCATCAGGAGATCTGGGCTCTGGTCCAAAATACATTGTTAAGTAGCTGGGCAATTCCCCTCACCCCTCAACATCTTCCTTTCCCGTCTGAAAAACGTGTGGGTCAGATTAGAGAATACTAAATTCCCATCCAAATCTAAAGAGATGTGATCCTAGTAGCCCTAGCCTCAAAACCTTAGTCTAATTGAATAGACAAAATGATTTTAAATGATTACACATGAAACAGAGGGCAACCCAGGACAGGATGTGATTAAGGGCCGACTTGTGCGGAACTGGCAGCCTAGGGATCAAGGACTCCTGGAAGCGGTGTGTAAAGGGCAGTGTCTGGAACCTCCCTAAACTCCTCCTCCCCAGCTAAACTCGCTCCCAGAGCCAATAGTGGGCTGAGGGGAGGGAGCCCGGGCTGGACTTCCATACGTAGCCACTAGGTGGCGCTGTCCTGATGTGAAATCTATGGCTGGCAGCGACGCTTCAAGGGAAAACCTTTGCTGCCCCTCTGGCTAAAGGGACAATACTGGCTTCCAGACCTTAGAAACACGGGTTTCTAAGATGCTGAGGAACTCAGAGCACAGGGTCATCTTGTGTCTAAGCAGGAATCAGTTCAGTGCATACGTTCCGCCCTGCTCAGCTGACATGAAGGAAGAGACCAGCAAGAATGTCAGCAGAGAGCACACGAAAGAGCCCACCTTCTTACACACACACCCCTTTTTGGCCATCGAGGTGTAGGGAACCCCCCTTCCCACACTAGGTCTCTACCCCCACTTTCTTGTCCTGATTCTCACTTGCCCTACAAATAGCAGGGAATTTGAGCCTGAGTCAGAAGCCCTCCCTCCACATGCCCACCTACAGGAGAGCTTCGTTCTCCCATGGAGAGGGAGAGGCTCCAATCCGGTCACTTTGTCCTGAGGTGAGCAGTGTCCACTCCAGAGCTACCAGCACTCTTCAACATTCTCTCCATTTCATTTCCCTGCAAAAGGGGGTGTGTGGAAGGCAACCGTAGCATGTATGAAGGCTCTCCTATGTGCCAAACTCTGGGCTAGGTGCTTTGCATGTATTGCTCCGGAGTCTACTTCCTCTGCCCTGGTTCCCACTCCCCACTCCCACTCTGCCCTTGAAAAACAACACAAACAAACTGAAACCTTGTGAACTCTCAGCAATTACTCTGAAGCTAGGCGAAAGTGCACAGAACTTGCAGCCCTCACACCTTGGTCATTTTCAATTCCCTTTCTTGACAGCCATGTGACAGTGTGATGTCATTTAACCTTTCTGAGCCTCAATTTTCACATCTGTAAAATGAAGTAGAAGCTATATAGAAACCAATTTTTTATTTTAAAATTTCTTATTGTAGTAACTTTTTACTGAGGTGTAACTGACATCCTGCAAAGTGCACGTCAGTGCACAGTCCATTGAATTTTCAGGCCAAACATCCAAATACTGAGACTGAGAACCAAAAACTGCCAGTATCACAGAGACTCTAATGCCCTCCGCGAGTCAATAACCTCCCTTACTCCCATCAGGGTGCATACCAGCCCAACTTGTAAGAGCACAAATTTGTTTTTGCCTAATTTTATACTTAATATAAATGGAATCATACAATATGTACTCTTTCATCTCTGGCTTCTCTCATTAAACATCATGTTTTTACATGCAGCAGTAATGGTTTGTTTATTCTATATGCTGTAACGAATTCCACTGTGTGACTATACAACAATTTATCCATTCTATATTTGTTGGCCATTTGGGTCATTGTTGTGGCGGGGGGGCAAAGTGGTGAGGCATTATGAATAGTGTTTCTCTGAACTTCCTAGTATCTTTTTCCTAATATTTTTTATTGTGATAAAATACATATAACATAACCATTTTTCAAAATTAAGATATAATTGACGTATAAACATTATACTAATTTCAGATGTACAACATGATTCAATATTTGTATTTATTGCAAAATGATCACCACAATAAGTCTAGTTAACATCCATCATCTTGATCATTTTTTTAGCATGTATTTCAGTAGTATTAAACACATAATTTTGTGCAACCATCACCACCATCCATCTCTATAACTTTTTCCATCTTATAAAACTGAAATTCTGTACTCAGTAAATACAAATTCCCCATTCCCCCTCCTCCCAGGCCCTGGCAACCACCATTCTATTTTCTGTCTCTGTGATTTTGATTACTCTAAGTACCTCATATAAGTGGTCTACTATATATCTTTTGGTGAACATTTATACTCATTTCTGTTTGACACAAGACTCTAACTTCTTTTTTTTTTCTTTTTGGCTGTTCCTTGTGGCATGTGGGATCTTAGTTCCCCGACCAGGGATCGAACCCATGCCCCCTGCAGTGGAAGCATGGAGCCCTAACCACTAGACCACCAGGGAATTCCCTCTAATTTCTAATATTTCCCTATTTGTGCCACTTTCTTACTTTTTTTTTTTTTTTTGCGGTACGCAGGCCTCTCACTGCTGTGGCCTCTCCCGTTGCAGAGCACAGGCTCCGGATGCACAGGCTCAGCGGTCATGGCTCATGGGCCTAGCCTCTCCGCGGCATATGGGATCTTTCCGGACCGGGGCACGACCCCGTGTCCCCTGCATCGGCAGGCGGACTCTCAACCACTGTGCCACCAGGGAAGCCCTGTGCCACTTTCAAGTAAATTTGAATTTGCACAGGTTAAAGCATCTGGATTTTGGTGACAAGCACATCCTTTCCTGGTAGTCTGGCTATGAAGGAATTTGAGAAGACTGGGGCTGAGAGAATTTCGCTAGCTCCTAAATGTACTTCCTTTAACAGGTGTGTAGCTGCATTTCAGTCCTGCACAAACCATCATAGCCCATTTCATGTGTTTTAATCCTGTTTCCAAAATTAGATTTTCAGATCATTGGAGAAAAAGGACCATATCTTTCCCTTGTCTTATACCTCCCACAGAGCTGACCAGAGGTTGGGACAAAATGGATGGATATTCAGCTGATTATTTTCATATTAAACCCATTAGGTTGGCCCACACTAGAATAGATTAGACTAGAGCAGCCAGTGGAGGAAGAATTGCCACGATAGGAGCTCCGAATTATTCTGGAGTGGGAAAAGGCCCTGAAAAAGAGCAAAAGTCTCTTTTCTGTAAGTCTTGGCAAAAGTCTCACTTGTGTTTCATTGGCTCTGATTTGGTCACATGCAGTCCCTGAAAAAAAATTAATCCAGTCATGGTCTTGCAATACATATATGCCGGATTTTTAAAAACTATATGTATATATGCTTTTCATTAACTTTTGAGATCATGAAATAAAGAAAACACATAAAACACATAGATGCGATATAGTGAATAATTAGTGAACAATTATGTAATCACTATGCAGATCCAGAGAGGAAACATCGCTGGCATCCCCAAAGCCCTTATGCCATGTGTCTCTTCCTGATCACAACTCCCTCCCTCTTTCCCTCCAGAGATAATTATTATCCTGACTTTTATAGTAATTTTTTCCTTGTCTTTATAGTTCTGTCAAATACGCATCTTTTAAAAATATATATAGTTTAGTTCTGACTGTTTTGAATTTTATATAAATACCAGTATTCTTTTCTGTCTTGTTTTCTTCACTCAGTATTGTTTTGTGATCAAACCATGCTATTTCTTGTAGCTATAGTTCATTCATTTTCATTGCCGTATAGTACTTCAATCTGCAAATATGTCACAATTTATTTATTCAATTGCTGTTGGATATTTTAGGTTGATTCCAGTTTAGGCTGATTTTGAATAATGTTGCCAGTACAGCCATTCCTATATACACTTCCTGATATACATGTTTAAACATTTCTCTAGCATATACATTTAGAAGTGAAATGGCTGGTTCATAATATATGCGTATCTTCAACTTTACTATACTCTACCAAAGTGCTTTTAAAGTCGTACCAATTTACACTCCCATAAGCAATATACAAAAGTTCCCATTACTTCACATCCTTGCAAATACTTTATATTGTCAGACCTCTTAATTTTTGCCAAACTGATGCTTCTGTGGTAGATTTCCGTTGTGATTTTAATTTTTATCTCCTTGTTTATCGATGGAATGACTGCTTTTTAATATATTTATTAACTATTTGTACTTCCACTTTTGAGAGATGCCAAAGTCCTTTCCTCTTTTTATTATCCTTTTTTTTTTTTTTGCTTCACCACACAGCTTATGGGATCTTAGTTCCTCGACCAGGGTTTGAACCTGTGGCCTGGCAGTGAAAGCGCCAAGTCCTAACCACTGGACCACCAGGGAACTCCCTATAGTCCATTTCTTATTGATCTTTTGAATAAGTTCCTTATATATTCTGGATCCAGGTCCCTTGTCAGTAGAACATGTTGGGAATATCTTCTCCTATTCTATGACTTATGGTTTCTCTTTCTTTATAGTATCTTTCAGTAAACAGAAAGTTTCTAATTTTAATGTAGTCAAATGTTTCAGTCTTTTCTTACATGGTTGATGCTTTTGTTTCACCTTGTGGTAGGTCTGTGATTCAACTAAAGTTCATTTTTGTGTATGGTCTGTGTTAAGGGTTGAATATGTGGTTTCCTAATTTCAGAAAGTGCTGACAGATTGCTTATCAGAATAACTCTACTCATTTCAATCATACCATCAGTGCAAGAGAGTTCTTGTCTCCCCACACTGTCTTCAACATTTGCTATTATCTACCTTTCTATTTTTTGCCATTCTGACCAACAAGAGGTATCTTGTTTTAATGTAAATTTCTACCATCAATAATGAGTTTGAGTCACCATTGATTTTTGTGATGCTATCCAATGAAGCTATTAAGAAATCTATTTTTATTGTATATCTTGTTTCTTTTATGTCACCTAATTTTCTCTCAGAGCTTTTCTGTCTTCTCTTTATCTATGATGCTGAAATTTCAAAATGATGTATCTTCTTCCATTTAAAGGGTACTTGGTTTTGAACTCTTATTCACAACTTGGACATTCCAGATTGATCCTCCAAGTTTCTTTCATATTATTTACTACTTTTTTTTATAGCCTACTCTATTTTGGGGGGAGATATCAATGATCTCAGCTTCCTAAAACTTTACCTGTTCTCTGCTTATTTCTATTTTGTAACATGCCATCACAACCTTTTTTATTTTAATTTTTTAAAACCATTACTTTAAAAAAAATTAACTAATTTATTTATTTTTGGCTGCTTCTGGTCTTTGTTTCTACGCGTGCGCTTTCTCTAGCTGTGGCGAGTAGGGGCTATTCTTTGTCGCGGTGCGCAGGCTTCTCATTGTGGTGGCTTCTCTTGTTGTGGAACATGGGCTCTAGGTGCATGGGCTTCAGTAGTTGTAGCTCACAGGCTCTAGAGCACAGGCTCAGTAGTTATGGCACACTGGCTTAGTTGCTCTGTGGCATGTGGGATCTTCCTGGACCAGCGATCGAACTCGTGTCCCCTGCATTGGCAGGTGGATTCTTACCCACTGTGCCACCAGGGAAGACCCACCTTCACAACCTTTTTTAAAAGTATGAGATTTTCTTATCTCTCTAAGCACATTAATTCAAGTTTATCTTTTTAAAAATTTCTGTTTCCTAAATTTTTTCAGTTAATTTCAAGACCTTTTGTGCAGCAACAGGGATGGACCTAGAGATTATCATACTAAGGGTAGTAAGCCAGATGAAGACAAATATCATATGATATCACTTATATGTGGAATCTAAAAATGTGATACAAGTGAACTTATTCATAAAACAGAAAGAGAGTCACAGGTATAGAAAACAAACTTATGATTACCAAAGGAGAAAGGGGGTGGGGAGAGTGATAAATTAAGAGGTTGAGATTAACATATACACACTACTATATATAAAATAGATAACCAACAAGGACCAACTGTATAGCACAGGGAACTATACTCAATATTTTATAATAACCTATAAGGGAAAAGAATCTGAAATGGAATATATATATATAATATATATACACATATATATAATATATATAAAACTGAATCACTGTGCTATACACCTGAAACCAACATGATTTTGTAAATTAACTATACTTTAATTAAAAAAAAGAGTAACAAAAGGTTTTCTTCAAATGTCAGATTATCATTGATTACTTGTTCATACTTAGGATTAAAAAGTAATGAAATTATGACAGCAACTGTATGTAGAAAACTTAATGACTGTGGTTTTCCAGTTCAGCATGTAAGAAGCTTGGAAGACACCACTCAATCCTAATAACAAGTAAAAACCTGAACAAACTGAAAAATTAACAACTTAGATCCATAAAAGAAGTGAGGTCACAGGGCAAACTGCTGCCCCACCAAATTGGAGAGATCAACAGATGAATATTGAGAATTACAACTTACTGGAGCAGAAACCCATGAGTAGCAGTCTCCACAGGAGTCAGTTCTGAGGTAGGGAAACCTGAGCTGTAATTGACAAATTGTTGGAGGCTCAGTGTAGACAAGTCTGAGAAATAAAAACTCTAGGGGGAGCCAGTCATAGTGGAGCCCCCGTACCTGTTTTACCTCCAGGTCCTCAAAGTGAATATTGGAGGAAAAATTCCCTCATGCTTCCAGCAGGAAGGGGGAAAAATGAGCCATTTTGAAATATGCCAGAGCATTCTGTTTTTCTTAACAAGTTCTACTCTAAGGAGAAACTAATTAACCAGAGACTAACATATTGGGTTTTATTAGAGCCTAACTGACCTGGGGAGAGGGAAATATGCAACCTCATCCCACCTAAGGGGTGGGAGGCACTGAAAAGCACAGGTGAAGTTCCACAACCCAGATACAGGCTCAACAAATTACTGAAACCTAAGTAAGAGACTAAAGAACACTTTCCTTCCCCCCATACCTTACCACCTCATTATTAAAGGCTTATTTACAACAGTTTCTTTTACTCAGTACATTATTTCCAGCTATCAAAAAAAATTACAAGACATACTAAAATGCAAAACACATAGTTTGAAGAGACAAAGCAAGCATCAGAGCAAGGCTCAGACATGGCAGGATGTTGGGATTATTGAACTGGAAATTTAAAACAACTATGATTAATATGCTAAGAGACTAATGCATAAAATAGACAGCATGCAAGAACAAATGGGCAGTGTTAGCAGAGAGATGGGAATCCTAAGAAAGAACCAAAAAGAAATGCCAGATACAAAAAACTATAACAGAAGAATGACTCAAGCTACTCCCTCAACTTGAAAAATATAGACAAAAAATCTACAGATAACATCATACTTACTGGCAAGAAACTGAAAAGAAACTTTCTCGCAAATATCAGGAACAAAGCAAGGGCATCCCCTCTCACCCACTCATTTCCAGCATCACACTACAAGTCCTGACTAATGCAGCAAGGCAAGAAAAGAAAAGGTCTGTAGATCGGGAAGGAAGAAATAAAACTGTCTTTGTTTGTAGATGACATGATCACCTATGTAGAAAATCTGAAAGAATCTGCAAAAACATCTGGAACTAATAAGCAATTATAGCAAGATTTTAGGATATAAGATTAACTTACAAAAGTCAATAGCTTTCCTATATACCAGCAATGAACAAGTGAAATTTGAAATTAAAAATGTGATGCCATTTATATTAACACACGTGAAAATGAAACATATTTCGTTATGCAAAATCTAACAAAATATGTATAAGATCTATATGAGGAAAACTATAGAACTCTGGTGAAAGAAATCAAAGAAGAACTCAATAAATGGAGAGATATTACATATCTGTGGGTTAGAAGATTCAATATTGTCAAGTCATCATTTCTTCCCGACTTGATCTATAGATTCAATGCAAGCCCAATCGAAAGCCCCCAAGTTATTTTGTGTATATTGACAAACACATTCTAAAATTTATATGTAAAGACAAAAGACCCAGAGTGGCCAACACAACATTGAAGTAGAAAAACAAAGTTGGGGCTTCCCTGGTGGCGCAGTGGTTGAGAGTCAGCCTGCCGATGCAGGGGACACAGGTTCATACCCCGGTCCAGGAAGATCCCACATGCCACGGAGCGGCTGGTCCCATGAGCCATGGCCACTGAGCCTGTGCGTCCGGAGCCTGTGCTCCGCAACGGGAGAGGCCACAACAGTGAGAGGCCCATGTACTGCAAAAAAAAAAGAAAAACAAAGTTGGAAGACTTCCATGGCCCAACTTCAAGACTAAATATAAAGCTACAGTAATCAAGACAGTATGGTATTTGTGAAAGAATAGACAAGTTTCTCAATGGAACAAAACAGAGAGCCCAGAAATAGACCCACACAAACGTAGTCAACTGATCTTTGACAAAGACAATACAATGGAGCAAAGGTAGTCCCCTCAATAAATGGTGTAGGAAAAACTGGAAATCCGCACACACACAAAAAATGAATCTAGATGCAGACTTTACACCATTCATAAAAATTAACTCAATATGAATCACAGACCTAAATATAAAACACAAAACTATAAAACTCCTGGAAAATAGCATAGGACCTAGGGTTTGGCAATGACTTTTTGAATACAACTCCAAAAATGTACTCTATGAAAGAAAGAATTGATAGATTTTATCAATTGGTGGCCATGATGGAGTAGGAAGACCCTGAGCGCACTTCCTCCCACAAGCACATCAAAAGTACAACTACTTACAGAGCAACTATCTATGAGAACAGCCTGAAAACTAGCAGAAAAGATTTTCCACAACTAAAGATATAATGAAGGAACCACACCAAGATGGGTAGGAGGGGTAGAGATAGGGTGTAGTCAAGACCCACACCTCTGGGTAGGCGATTCACAAATGAGAGAATAATCAAAACTTCAGAGGTTCTCCCCAAGAAGCAAGGGGTCAAAACCCCAGCCCAGGGTTCCTGCACTGGGAAGATGAGCCCCCAGAATGGCTGGCTTTGAAGGCCAGTGGGGGCTGGCATCCATGGAGAGCTATAAGGTTTCAGAAAACAGAAACTCTGCTCTTAAATGGCATGTGCAAAATCTCACACACTCCAAGTCCTAGTGCAGAGGCAGTAATTTGAAAGGACCCTGGGTTAGACCCACTTGCTGATCTTGGAAAGCATCCCAGAGAGTCAGGAGACAACTGAGACTTCCCTGGGGACATAGATGCTGGCCGCAACCATTTTGGGGAGCTTGTTCTACTTGTACTGGAAAGAGCCATTTTGGAGCCCTCCCTCTAGCCTATTAGTACTGGAGGCTTACTACCCACCAAGAGGCTGACATCAGCCCCAGGGCCTACCAGACCCAGAGCCAGCTGCCCTGGGACCCAGCCCCAACTCACCAGTCAGCTGGCAGCCACCACACAAGGCAGGGCCTGGCAGCCAACTGGGCTGGGGGCCAGCCCCACTTACCAGATTGTCCACAGTAGTTGATCCTGCCATAATAGAAGGGCCCATGCAGCCCACATAGAGCATATGCTTATATGGGCACACCCACAGAGCATAGAGCTCTGGTGACCAGAGGAGAATGTGCTGCTGGACCCCATAGGACATCTGCTACATAAGGCCACTTCTACAAGATTTGGAAGTGTAACTGACCTACTTAATGCATAGAAATAAACACATAGAATTAGGTAAAATGAGGAGACAGAGGAATAAATTCCAAACAAAGGATTAAAATAAAACCCCAAAAGAACTAAGCCAAGTGGAGATAAGTAATCTACCTGATAGAGTTTGAGGTAATGATCATAAAGATGCTCAATGAACTCAGGAGAAGAATGGGTGAACACAGTGAGAAGTTTAACAAAGAGTTAGAAAATGTAAGAATCAAACAGAGCTGAAGACTACAAAACTGAAAAAAAAAAACACTAGAAGAAATGAATGTATATTTCATGTATATTAGAAAACACAGAGGAACAGATCAGCAAACTGGAAGACAGAATAGTGAAAATCACCCAATCTAAACAGAAAAGAAGAATTTTTTTAAAATGAGGCTAGTTTAAGAGTCTTCTGGGACAACATAAGCAGACTAACATTTGCATTATAGGGGTCTCAGAAAGAGAAAAGAAAGAGAAAGAGGCAGAGAACTTATTTGAAGAAATAATAGCTGAAATTTTTCCTAACTTGGGAAAGGAAACAGACGTCCAGGTCCAAGAAGCACAGAGAATCACAAAGAAGATGAACTCAAAGAGGTCCACATGAAGAAACATAATAATTAAAATGGCAACAATTAAAAATAGAGAGTCTTAAAAGCAGCAAGAAAAAGCAATTAGCTACATACAAGGGAAATCCCATAAGACCATTAGCTGACTTTTCAAAAGAAACTCTACAGACCCAAAGGGAGTGGCATGATATATTCAAAGTTATGAGAGGGGAAAACCTACAACCAAGAATCCTCTACCCAGCAAAACTATCCTTCAGATTTGAAGGAGCGGTAGAGAATTTTACAGATAATCAAAAGCTGAAAGAATATAGCACTACTAAATCAACTTTACAAAAAATGTTAAAGGGATTTCTCTAAGCAAAAAAGAGAAGACCACAATTAGAAATATGAAAATTACAGGAGGAAAAAATCTCATTGGTAAAGACAAACATACCATAAAGGTAGTAGATCCATGACTTATAAAGCTGGTAGGAAGGTTAAAGGACAAAAGTAGTAAAATCAGGCTTCCCTGGTGGCGCAGTGGTTGAGAGTCAGCCTGCTGATGCAGGGGACACGGGTTCATGCCCCGGTCCGGGAAGATCCCACATGCCACGGAGCGGCTAGGCCCATGAGCCATGGCCACTGAGCCTGTGCGTCCAGAGCCTGTGCTCCGCAATGGGAGAGGCCACAATGGTGAGAGGCCCGCATACCACAAAAAAAAAAAAAAAAAAAAGTAGTAAAATCACCTATATCCACAACAAGTAGTTAAGGGACACACAAAACAAATAGATGTAAAATGTGATGTCAAAAACATAAAACGTGTGTGTGTGGGAGTGGGTGTAAAAATGAAGGGGTTGTTAGAATGTGTTCAAACTTAAGAGGTCATCAACTTAAAATAATTCCATATATATATATGAATTTCATAGTAACTACAAACCAAAAATCAAGACACACAAAAAAGAGAAAGAATTCCAAACATAACACTAAATGTCATCATCAACTCACAAAGGAAGAGAGCAAAAGAAGAAAGGAACAAAAAAGAATGATAAAAACAACCAGAAAACAACTGACAAAATGGCAGTAAGTACATATCTGTCAATAATTACTTTAAATGTAAATGAACTAAACGCTCTAGTCAAAAGACATAGAGTGACTGAAAGGATATGAAAACAAGACCTGTATATATGCTGTCTGCAAGAGACTCACATCAGATCTAAAGACACACAGACTGAAAGTGAGGGGAATGGAAAAAGGTATTCCATGCAAGTGGAAATGAAAAGAAAGCTGGGATAGCAATAATTATATCAGACAAAACTAACTTTAAAACAAAGACTGTAACAAGAGAAAGAAGGACATTACATAATGACCAAGGGATTAACCCAACAAGAAGTTATAACAATTATAAGTATATATCTATGCACCCAACATAAGAGCACCTAAATACATGAGACAAATGTTAACAAACACAAAGGGAGAAACTGATGTAACAAAATTGATATAAGGGAACTTTAACATCTCATTTATATCAATGGACAAATCATCCAGACAGAAAATCATGAAGAAAAACTGACTTTAAATGACACATTAGGCCAGGTGGAACTAACTGATATATATACAACATTCCATCCAAAATCACATTGTTTTTGGGACTTCCCTGGTTGTCCAGTGGTTAAGAATCTACCTTCCAATGTAGAGGACATGGGTTTGATCCCTGGTTGGGGAGCTAGGATCCCACATGCGACAGGGCAACTAAGTTGGCATGCTGCAGCTAGTGAGCCCACAAACCACAACTACTGAGCCCGCATGCTGCAACTACAGAGCCCACGTGCCCTGGAGCCCATGTGTCACAACTACTGAGCCTGCGTGCCACAACTGGAGAGAAGCCCATGCACCGCAACTAAGACTTGATGCAGCCAAAAATAAAATAAATAAATAAATATATATATTTTAAAAAGCACATTGTTTTTAAGTGCACATGGAATATTCGCTAGGATGGATCACATGGTAGGCCACAAAACAAGTCTAATTAATTTCAGAGTATCAAAATCATATCAAGCTTCTTTTCTGATCACAACAGTACAAGACTAGAAATCAACTACAAGAAAAAAACTGCAAAATACACAAACATGTGGAAGCTAAAAAATTTGTTACTAAACAACCAATGGGTCACTAAAGAAATCAAAGAGGCATTGGTGGTTTAGTGGTGAGCATAGCTGCCTTCCAAGAAATCAAAGAGGACATCAAAAAAAATACCTGGAGACGAATGAAAATGGAAAGATAGTGATCCAAAATCTATGAGAATTTGCAAAAGCAGTTCTAAGAGGAACATTTATAGCAATATAAGCCTACCTAAGGAAACAAGAACAATCTCAAATAAACAATCTAACCTTATACATAAAGGAACTAGAAGAAGAAGAATGGACAAAACACAAGTTAGTAGGAGAAAAGAAATAACAAAGAGCATGGCAGAAATAAAAGAAATAGAAGCAAAAAACAACAGAAAAGATCAAAGAAACTAAGAGCTGGATACAAAATTAATATACAGAAATCTGTTGTGTTTCTCTACACTAACAACAGACTATCAGAAAGAGAAATTACAAAAGCAATCCCATTTACAATTGCATCAAAAATAACAAAATACCTAGGAATAAATCTAACTAAGAGGTAAAATACCTGTACTCAGAAAACTATAAGACATTGATGAAAGAAATTGAAGATGACATAAACAAATGGAAAGATATACCATGCTCATGTATTGGAAGAATTAATAAGTTAAAATGACAATACTCCCCAAGGCAATCTACAGATTCAATGCAATTCCTATCAAAATGTCAGTGGCATTTTTCACAGAACTAGAACAAATAATTCTAAACTTTGTATGGACATTTGTATGAAAGTTTATAGACTTTGTATGGAAATTGTTTTGAATAATCAAAACAATCTTGAGAAAGAAAAACAAAGCTGGAGGTATCACAATCCTCATTTCAAACTACACTACAAAGTTTAGTGATCAAAACAGTATGTTACTGGTATAAATACACACACATAGATCAATGGAATAGAAGAGAAATCTCAGAAATAAACCTACACTTACATGGTCATTTATTCAACAACAAAGGAAACAAGAATATGGAAAGGGGAAAAGACAGCCTCTTCAGTAAATTGTGTTGGGAAAATTAGACAGATGTGTGCAAAAGAAACTGTACTACATTCTCACACCATACACAAAAACCAACTCCAAATGAATTAAAGACTTAAATATAAGACCTGAAACCATAAAACTCATAGAAGAAAGCATAAGCAGTATGCTCTTTGACATTGGTCTTAGCAATATTTTTTTGTATATGCCTCCTCAGGCCAGGAAAACAAAAGCAGAAATAAACAAGTGAGACTACATCAAACTAAAAAGCTTTTGCACGGCAAAGGAAACTATCAACAAAATGACAAGGCAGCCTACTGAGTGGAAGAAGATATTGGCAAACAATACATTTGATAAGAGATTAATATCCAAAATATAGAAAAAACTCATAATCTCAACATCAAAAAAATAAACAACCCAACTAAAAATGGACTGGGGACCTGAATAGACATTTTTTCCAAAGAAGGCATACAGATAGCCAACAGATACATGACAAGTTGCTTAACATCACTGATTTTCAGGGAAATGTGAATCAAAGCCACAATGAGATATCACCTTACACCTGTCAGAATGAACGTTATCAAGAAGACAGCAAATAACGAGTGTTGGTGAGGATGTAAATTGGTGCAGCCACTATGGAAAACAGTATGGAGTTTCCTCAAAAAATTAAGAATAGAACTATCATATGATCCAACAATTCCACTTCTGGGTATTTATCCGAAGGAAATGAAATCACTATCTCAAAATGATATATGCACCTCTATGTTCATTGCAGCATTGTTTACAGTAGCCATATATTGAAGCAAACTAAGTGTCCACCTATGGTAAATGAATAAAGAAAATGTGATAGATATATAAACATATATAATGGAATATTAATACTCAGCCATAAGAAAGAATGAAATCTTGTCATTTGCAACAACATGGATGGACCTTGAGGGCATTATGCTAAGTGAAATAAGTCAGACAGAGAAAGATGAATACCATACGATCTCACTTAAATATGGACTCTTACCGCCTGCTGATGCAGGGCACACGGATTCGTGCCCCGGTCCGGGAAGATCCCACATGCCGCAGAGCAGCTGGGCCTGTGAGCCATGGCCGCTGAGCCTGCGCATCCGGAGCCTGTGCTCTGCAACGGGAGAGGCCACAACAGTGAGAGGCCCACGTACCGCAAAAAGAAAAAAAAAAAATGGACTCTTAAAAAAAAGTAACTGAACTCAGAGATACAGAGAACAGTTTGGTGGTTACCAGAGGCAAAGAGTGGGATGATGGGTGAAATGAGTGGAAAAAAAAGAATGGCCAATAGAACACTGAAACTAAATGCTGGCAAGGATTTGGAATAGTAGGAATTCTCATTCATTACTGATGGAAATGGAAAATTGTACAGCCACTTTGGCAGACAGTTTAGTTTCGTGGTTTCCTACAAAATTAAACATCCTCTTACCATATAATCCAGCAATCATGCTTATTGGTAGTAACCCAGAGGAGTTAAAAACTTATGTCCACACAAAAACCTGCACATGGATGTTCATAGCAGATTTATTCATTATTGCCAAAACTTGGAAGCAACCAAAATGTCCCTTAGTAGGTGAATGGATAAGTAACTGTGGTATATCCAGACAATGCAGTATTATTCAGGCTAGAAAGAAATGAACTACCAAGCCATGAAAAGACAAGGAGGAAGCTTAAATGTATATTACTAAGTGAAAGAAGCCAACCTGAAAAGGCTATATGCTGTATGATTCC
The DNA here is from genome assembly GCF_003676395.1 of Aethalodelphis obliquidens. Classification (NCBI taxonomy): domain Eukaryota; kingdom Metazoa; phylum Chordata; class Mammalia; order Artiodactyla; family Delphinidae; genus Aethalodelphis; species Aethalodelphis obliquidens. The sequence goes on from NW_020837956.1 coordinate 4,515,666, forward strand.
AACTATAATACATCCTGGGAAAGGCAAATCTATGGAGATACTAAAAGATCAGTGATTTCCAGGAGTTTGGGGAGAAGGAGGGATGAATAGGTGGAGCATAGAAAAATCTTAGGGCAGTGGTACTACTTTGTGTGATACTATAATGGTAGATATGTATCATTATACATTTGTCCAAGCCTATAGAACGTACGACACCAAGAGTGAACCGTAATGTAAACTATGGACTTTGGGTGATTATGATGTGTCCATGTAGGTTAATCAACTGCAACAAATGTGCCATTCTGTTGTGGGATGTTGGTAATGGGGGAGGCTATGCATATTTGGGGGCAGGGAGTAAATGGGAAATCTATGTACCTTCTGTTCAGTTTTGCTGTGAGTCTAAAACTATTCTAAAACATAAAGTGTATTTTGCACATATAACACTTAATGAATTCGTAGGCTTCACTGTACATGGATCATGTGGGGAGCCAGCTGTTTCATGGAGAATCTTCCACATATCAATACAGAAAATCCCCAGCTTATGACGGTTCAACCTACAATTTTTCAACATTATGATGATGTGAAAACAATACACACTCAGTAGAAACCATACCTCGAATTTTGAATTTTGATCTTTTCCAGGGCTAGTGATATGCAGTACCATACTCTCACATCCCGCTGGACAGGGCAGTGAGTGGAAGCTCCCAGTCAGCCATGCAATCACAAGGGTGACAACCAATACACTTACGACCATTCTGTACCCATACAGTCATTCTGTTTTTCACTTTCAGTACAGTATTAAATAAATTACCAGAGATATTCAACATTTTAAAATAGGCTTTGTTAGATGATCTTGCCCAACTGTAGGCTAATGTAAGTGTTTTGAGCATGTTTAAGGTAGGTTAGGCTAAGCTATGATGTTGGGTATGTTAGGTTAATTAAATGCATTTTTGACCAACAACATTTTCAACTTGTGATGGTTTAGCAGGACATAACCCCATTGTAAATCAAGGAAGATCTGTACGTGGAGCATTGTCTATAGTCAGCTTCTCCAGAAAAGAATTCTGCAGTCTCCCACTGAGGTGGCATTATGCCAACTCTCAGAGTTTTGAAAGTGGAAAGAAGGAGTGGAACTGAGGATTCAGATACTCTTTCAATCTGTCCTTTTTTTTCATTGTCACACCTCGTCCCTGCCCTTCGTGGTCCTTGTGGATTTCCAAGTTTTTGTCCACCTCTCACTGTTGCACTCTGTGGTTCATAACTTTCTCCACTCTGTAGTCAATTGTCTCTCCCCCACTAGCTTTCTAACCTGCAAAAAATTGTTGGAATCTGTTGTGTGCTGATGTCTCCTCTCCTCCTTGTCTTTGAGTCCTTATATAATTTCCATCTCAATTATTTCCTATCTTTTCACCTGCCATAAATCAGTATGTCACTCTAAATTCCTCTAAATTCTCATCCAATTGCTCATCTAGTCTAATTGATTGTTATATTCTAAATATCTCCTGCATACATACCCACAAATACTACTTTATATATGGCCCTCCTCCTTGATCACTCAAAAAAAGAGACTGTAATCAAAGGGGGTGGGAAATCTCAAAGTGAGCACTTGCCTTTGTTTCTCAGTACTGACCAAGAGCAAAAATGTCCCGATAGGAATGCTCCTGGCCATTTGGCTGGTGTCTTTTAACAGCGAGATGGTTGTTATAGCAAAATATCAGTATTTCTTGGGTAACTCATATCCTTTTATCCTGTGCTTATCAAAGAATTTCCTGGAATGACTGTTAGTTCTCACTTTCCTTCTTTCTGGGAAGAGCCTGGGTTGTATCGTTGGCAACTGTCCTTGAAAAATAGCCAGTAAGTCTGGTGATTGGGAACCTTAGAACCTAATTACTCTCAGAGAGCTGTATCTGGTTGACCTAATGAACTGAAGCCCAGATCCTAGGTCCATGATGACCCCGTGAAGTTCTGCTGCTTTAGGAAAATTCATCTATCCAGCAGACAACTTTCTCCTTCTCCCTCTACCACATTGACTACAGTACCAAATTCTGAAACTGCATTCACCATATTTTCAGTGTTATACAATATAACGTCAAAGGATAGGCAGCATGGTTACAATACAGGCAATCATGAAATAATCTGAGAAAATCTCTTTATGTCAGACTGATGGCTTCTTCTTTAGTGTGAAAATTAGTAGAGCCAAGCACATGAATAAAATGTACACACAGCATTATCTCTGTATACACACATGCACATACAGAATTCATATTTATACTCCTATCTCTAAGTTGCCCTTTCATAACACACTCCTAAAAACTTAAGACTCCTTTGGCTCTGCTGGTTGCCAAGGTCACTCTTACAGGAGTAAACACAATTTTGCTGGTTGACTCAGACAGAGAGAGCTTCATTTAGGACATTTCAAGTCCTCCACTGAGGAACCCTCCCCTTTCCTGAGGTCTTTCTTCCTGCCCATTCCCTCACCAATACCAGGCAGAAATGCACACTGCCAGCTACATAGCTGGCTCAAGGTCTGAAGAGCTCTATGTGGGAATCCTCAGTTAACACATGGAGCCCAAAAAGAAACAGGAAAAAAAATCTCAAAGCTCAGCTGAATCCCAGAAGCCTACTCATTCCAATACTAACAGATGAGTAAGAGAATAGGAAAGCAAGTGTCATGATCCCACCCCTCCCATTTTCCCTGGCTCCCTCTTCTGACCATTCTAGCCTCCCACTCTTCCCCCAATTCCTGCATCCGAAACAACTCTAACACTTGTCTGAAGACCCAACATCTTTCAGTTCTCGTTATAGTCAATATTATAGTCCTTGAGCCAACTAAGGTTATACTAAAACTGAAAGCTTTTCTCTCTTTTTTAAGGATGAGATAAAAGATCTTTGGAAAAGTTCAGTACTCCTTCCAGGAGGACAGCAGTGCCTTAAAATGGCACAACCTACAAAGCCAGGGCCTCCCTTTGAGCCCTTCTGGTTTGGTTCAGGTGGTCAGTAAAAGAGCGTAGGTCAATAGGGCCACATGTTAACCCTGGACACAATTTTTATGTCTCTAAACTCCAAACTTTTAATTTGTTCTTTTTTAAAAAATATTTTCTCTGTCTTGCTCCGTAATATGAAATGGAACAGAAGGACTTATACTTTGACATCTGGCTGGGCCTTTGAATATACTGTATGTTTCTCCCCACATTTCCCTAAAGGCAAAACTCAGTCTCTTTGCTAGTTTTTCCAGGAAATCCACTCATGCCAAACTTTGGTGACTTTAGTCAAATTTACTTAAGCTTTGGTGAAATTACAAGAAGAGGATCTCACCACAAAATGAAGAATCTTTTCCCCTCTCTCCAGTCCTCCTCCCCGCTGCTCTCCCTCCTCTCTGCCCAGCACCCCCACCCCTCTAAATTTCTCACTTGATTGGACGTAGTAGTTTCCCTCTCTCTGAAACTGTAACGCTGATATCCAGACCCTACATGAGGGTAGAGTTGTTGGGGAAGTAGGAAGTAGGGCTTAGATTCTACCCTAACTTTGCATTAGCATATTCATCAAAATGTTCAGGAAAACAAAAGTCTCTTCATTAACATAATTCACTTTCTTTGGGGCACAGTCATATTACAGATAGCAAAACCTTTTCCCTGGGGCTTCCCTGGTGGCGCAGTGGTTGAGAGTCCGCCTGCCAATCAATGCAGGGGACACGGGTTCGTGCCCCGGTCCGGGAAGATCACACATGTCATGGAGCGGCTGGGCCCGTGAACCATGGCTGCTGAGCCTGTGTGTCCGGAGCCTGTGCTCCGCAACGGGAGAGGCCACAACAGTGAGAGGCCCGCGTACCGCAAAAACCTTTTCCCTGATTTCAGATGTATAGATGTGATATAGATATAGATTTCTATTGTTACCCAGACATTTATAGGTAGGTAGGTAGGTAGGTAGATAGATAGATAGATAGATAGATAGATAGATAGATAGATACCCATACATTTATATCTATCAGTCTATCTATCTATCTATCTATCTACCTATCTATGTAACAATAGAAATCACTTTTGACTCTGGGCCTAAACAAACTGTTAGAAACCTCTCTCTTTCCTCTTGGGGTCTTGCTCGTTCTCTTTGGAGAAAATTGATGTTTTGGGGCAGAGCTGTTGCTCATCACTCTGCCTCCTGGTAACTGGAGCCACTGCTACCCCTGTTTCTTCTCACCAGGGGCTATCCTACTCCCCAGGCCCTGCCCAGTGGTAGAGCATGTGTCCCATGTAGCCACCAGTGATGTTTTCCTAAGGTGGGGGAGGTCTCCATTACTCATTCAGCCTTATGACTTTTACTGCTCTGGTCCTTAAACATAAGTCCTCCTGTTACAACTCTTCTATGTTACTTGATCTCAATTTCTAAGTGGTTCTTCTCTTTGAAGGATACCCCTTAGTGTTGCATACAAAAAAATCCCTTAATACCAACCTTTATGCACTATTGCAGGGCCAAGTCCCACAGCCTTGCCTCTCTCCTACTTCAGTGTGCATCCATGCCTCTTTCTGATGTGTGCGGGGTGATGGGGAATGCAATACTGTTAATTCTGGCTTCCTGGGCATCTCCCCAGCCATCCACCTCAAAACCTCTCTGTTTCTCCCAGGATTCCTGTGTCTGTTGGCTCTTCATGCAAATAAGATTCTTTAAAGAATTCTGACATTCTAGAACGGTGCCATCTAATAGAAACTAGCAGCCACATGTTTTTAAAAAAAGAAACTAAACAAATGAAATTAATTCTAATAATACTTAACTCTATATTAAAAATACTATTATTTCAACAAATGATCAATATAAAACATTTAAATGAGATGAGTTTTGGTACTAAATCTTTGAAATCTAGTATGCACTTTACACTTACAGCACATCTCAATTCAGACAAGCCACATTTCAAGTGCTCCATAGTCATAGGTGACTAGTCGCTGTCATATTGGACAGCACAGTCCTAGAGTTTCAAGTATAGGTTTGTAAACAGGCCCCTGTCATGTATACAAAATATGCACAGATGTATCAAGTACAAACTTCTCAGCTGAGCTTTTAAGGCCCTCTGTAATGTGCCCCACCATTGCAATCAGGCTGATCTCCTTGTTGGTGCTCGTTACTCCATGTTCATTCCTGCCTCTATGCTTGAAATTTGCTGTTCCTCTAGCCAATGACCCTCTCTCTTTTCCCTTTTCTGTTTTAACTCCCAGCCCAGCTACATTCCATCTCTTCCTGGACTACAGTAGCTCCTACTGCTCTTTCTTCAGAACTTTTTATGGTAATTATTTACAGGCAGAAAATAGTTAATTTCTAAAATTTAGAAGTTACTTTGATTCTATTGTCTTCCTATTATTTGCTGTTATAGAGGAAATTCTTCTCTCCATCAAAACTTGGAGCCCTTTCAGAAAAATACCCGTGTTGTATATTATACTTCTCAGTCACCCATACCATCTAGCCTAGCACAGAGCCCACAGTACATACTAAAAATGCTTTTTAGTGACTTAATATGCTATTAGATGTAGTTATGCCATTTTATTTGTACCTTGTCTCTCCAGTTAGAGTTAAAATTCCTCCCAAACCATATGGTGGTTCTTTTTTATCTCCCAAATCATTTAACACAAATTCTACTAGGATTTAAATATCTGAGTTTGGCCAAAATTGCAAAGTACTTGACAGATTAATACTTGGCAGGTGCTTTTGCTTCCCTAATCTCACTTGATTCTCAAGACAATCCTTTGACGTAGGACTTACTGATATCATTGTCACCTTATTAATGGTCAATGTGAGGCTCAGAAAAGTTGACTGATTTTCTAGAAATCACATATTGGGGAAATACTAAAGAGCCCAAACATCTAAATACGAATGGGAGACCTTGCTTTCCAAATCAGTGGTTACCACCTGTATCTCTCTTACATCTCAGCCTTACTCCCTCCAAATTAGAGTAGAACCAGGGGGTTTGTTTTGCTTGGTTTTTATAATTAATATTCTCCAGGAGATTATTCAGCATCTGGCCCTGCCATGTCCAAGAATAAGCATTTGGGAACTACTCCTCAGACAATGCTGTGTAAAAGGCAGCTCTCTTCTCTGCTCCTGTGGGGAGAATTTCCAGGTCAAGGCATCTTTACAATGGATCACCTCCACCTGCTTCTCTACCCTGGCCTGAAAAGAGAAAGGAGTATAAAAATTGTTAAATATGTGTGAATGAATACTATTCGGTAATAGTTCTATCTAGGTGTAAGCGCTCATGTTTATTGCTCCAAAAAATCCAGTGATGATAGTTCAGAACTTTGAGCCACACATCCTCCCTCCACCCAGAGTGCCCACACCCATTAAAAGCAGCATTATTAAAAACAGCAGCTACTGGGCGTGCTTAGAAACAGCTCTTCTCAAGTAAATAACTTGGAATGTTTTTATTTTAGAATATCAAAGGGAGTCTGGACCACATTATGGCTAATTGACTACATATTTCCATGAGCAGAAATGAAGCTATATTTTAGTTGTAAGGATACCGACCACATTGTCTTTAATGCTGGTTACCAGCTTTTTAAAAAAAGATGAGAGAAAGAGAAGAAACAAAAAGTGAATTATCCACTGAATTTCAGCCTGACAAATCTTAGCTCCAATTCTAGAACATGGAGGTTATGGGGAATGTAGCACATACATTTTGGCCTAGTTACAGCAACTGCAACCATGCTGCCGTGGAGGGAGGTGGTTAAAGCAGCCTAGATGACTAGAAAACAAAGAATTGTGAAAGTTGAGAGGAATGAAGAGTCATTTCTGAAATTAAGAAACACTTATAGCAAAGTTGATCTGTTTTAATGATTTGCATAATTGTTTTTGTACTACATGCAAGTTAGGCTTAATAAGCATTATTTATTTTAGAGCCTAACAAATCATTTCTGGGCTTAGCTAGGGGAGGGGAGTCTAAGAGTGGGGTGGAGAATTCCCAGTGCAAGCCCCAACCCCTGCAGCCCCCTCACTGCCCATTATCTCAGGGGAGGGCCCCAAGTGAAGCCGCACCTAGCACCCCATCCTCCCAGTGGTTCTCTTCCCTGTTTATTCTGCTGGTGAGAAAATGGCCCAGCTGGAGACTTCTAAAGCCTCTAAGCTGTGGGTGGCCTTGATTAAATGTCTAGGAAGAAAAGAGGAAATTTTTGATTATCCAGAAAGCTTGGATAATGAGTCTTTCTTGGTGGTGGACACTTCCCAGATAACTGAGAATTTACTTCTTTAAGCCCCAAACTTTTTATTTTAACCAGTTCAAATGGAAATCTACACCAAATATTTTGTACTATTCCTTGGGTTCTTAAAAAATGGACACAAGTTAATATTTTCTTGACTGAGTCACAGTATTATCTATTACATTGACTTGTAATAGAAATTCAATAGAAAGATGACCTCAGAGGTAGCTGAGACAAGTAAGATGGTTGATTCCTATATTAAGTGACCCAGATTTATATACATGTAAGTCCTTGTAATGGCTTTTTATAGTTTTTCTGAAAACCTCCCTCTCTATTGTCAGTGTACTTAACACTAGCAGTCCCTTCTCTCTCTTTTAAACTGCTACATTCTGGAAATTAGAATAACTAGGATGTAAAGTAAAGGTAAAAAGGCTCTGACGGAAGACATAAGGGACAGCAAATAGGACTTTATTGAGTCCTACCAAATTTCTTCATTCAGGCCAACTTTCTGTATTACTTTCTATGTTGGGAGATTGTCAACTGAATTTTGGAAAGGTGAGAAATTATTGTAACTACTCCAAGGAAGTTGATTTGAAAATTCAGAAGAATGCTAAGGTGAGATACGAATTTCCCACACAGTATTTATAATAACATGATTTTTCTGAAGACAAAAGCAATACATGCCAATTTTTAAATATTTAAATCTTATAGATACATGCAATGTGGAAAATGAGAGCCCCTCCTTTTATCTCCACCTTCGCCGTGAAATAACTATTTATGAAAAGTACATAAATGTTTTTTCTATCCACATACTACCCTGTTATTAAGACTTTTTAAAAGATAAATTTAGTATCATACACTACTCAAGTGCCTTACAACTTGATCTTTCAACTTACCAATTAATTTTAAATGTCTTGTGAATGCATACATATTTAGTTACTTTATTGCTTTTAACCACAGTTTAGTATTCTATTAAGGAAGCATCATAATTTATTTAAACAGTTCTCTACTGATGGATATTTGGATAGTATCCAGTTTTTCAACATTACAGTCAACAATGAAATGTACATCTTGCATAGGTATAATTGAGTATTGGGGTAGAATAAATTCTTAGGTGTGGAATGTGACTTTTGTATTAGTTTGTTAAGGCTGCTGTAACAAAGTACCACAAATTGGGTGACTTAAAACAACAGAAATGTATTGTCTCATAGCTCGGAAGGATAGAAATCCAAAATCAAGATGTCAGGGCCACGCTCCCTCTAAAACGTGTAGGGGAGCCCTTCCTTGCCTCATACTAGCCTCTGGTAGTTTGCTGGCAATCTTTGGTGTTCCTTGCCTTGCAGCTACATAACTCCAATCTGTGCCTTCAGCATCACATAGCGTTCTCCCTCTGTGTCTGTCTTCACATGGCTACCATCTTACAAGACTCCAGTTATATCGGATTAGGGGCCAACCCCACCCCAGTATAACCTAATCTTGGCTAATTACATCGGCAACCACTTTATTTGCAAATAAGATCACATTCTGAGGTGCTGGGGTTAGGACTTTAACATATCTCTTTTTTGGGGATTTGGGTGAAGAATGACACAATTTAACCCATAACATCCTAAAGGCTTTCAAAATTTTAGTAGATGCTGCCAAATTTTCTTCCAGAAATATTATGACAGTTTAGATTCTCATCAATAATTTATGAGAGTGTCAGTTTCTCATCTCCTCACCCACAGTGGATATTATCAATTTTTAATTATTTCCTAATGTGATAAATAAAAATCTGCAACTCATTATTTTATTTTGCATTTCTCTAATTACTAGTGAAATGAGCAAATTTCCCCTTGCTTTACTGATTATTTGCGTCTTTTCTGTGATTTGCCTCTATTATCTTTTGTCCGTTTTTCTATTTCATTGTTCACCTTTTTCTTGTTAAGTGTTTTTTGCTTACTAGAGAAATCAATAAATTCTTTGCTTGTTATACATGTTGTATTTTCCCTCCAACTTGTCCTTTACTTCCGTCTTTGCATGGTAGCTTTTTTATTGAGATATAATTGACATATACATTGTATTTGCTTTAGGTGTAACCTAATGATATGTTATATGTATATATTGTGAAACCATTACCACAATATGTTTAGTTAACATCCATCACCATGCATAGTTACAACTTTTTATCTTGTGATGAAAACTTTTAAGATCTACTCTCCTAGCAACTTTCAATATATAATACAGTGGCTAAGTATAGTCACCACGCTATACATTACATCCCCAGGACTTACTTATCTTATAACTGGAAGTTGGTAGCTTTTAACCACAGAAGCTTATTATTTCATATAGTTACTTTTCCCTTTCTATAATCTAGGAAATTTCATGCTTGAAAAGGCCTTATCCATCCCAAGGTTATAAAAATACATACCCATATTTTCTTCTAATACAGTTATGGCTTCATTTGTACATTTATATTTTTGATCCCTTTGACATACACTTTAGTACAAGGAGTGAGGTGAGCATCTAATATTATTATTTTTCCAAATGGCTATCAAGACTATCTGTTGCTCTATTTTCCCCATAGATGGGAAATGATACCTATATCACTTACTGCATTATGTGTAAATTGCTGCATGTTTGGGGATCTATTTCTGGGCCATCCTATTTGGTTTCATTGTCTTGCCAGTCTCTTGTTAAATCGGACCCACTCTATTATAGTTACTATACTTTATAATATATCCTAATATCTCAAAGGGCTTATTTCCCTCCTTTACTTTTCATAATTTTCCTGATTATTCTTACAAGTTTATTCCTCTAGATAAAGTTTAAATTTCATCAAGTTCTTTTACAAATTCGGTTAGTACTTTGATGGAATGGCATTGAGTTCATAATGACGATGGAATTGGCACTGTGTATTCTTTTGTTTAGCCACTCAAAAATGGAGCTGTTTCTTGATGAATTCAAGGTTTCTTTCAAGCCACTCAGTATTATGCTTTTTCTTCATATAATATAGTAGATACAATTTTGTCAGCTTATTCTTATTTATGTATTTATTTATTTATTTATGGCTGTGTTGGGTCTTCACTGCTGCGCATGGGCTTTCTCTAGTTGTGGTGAGCGGGGGCTACTCTTCGTTGTAGTACACGGGCTTCTCATTGCGGTGGCTTTTCTTGCTGTGGAGCCCGGGCTCTAGGCGCACGGGCTTCAGTAGTTGTGGCTCACGGGCTCTAGAGCACAGGCTCAGTAGTTGTGGCACACGGGCTTAGTTGCTCTGCAGCATGTGGGATCTTCCTGGACCAGGGATCGAACCTGTGTCCCCTGCACTGGCAGGCGGATTCCTAACCACTGCGCCACCAGTCAAGTCCCTGTCAACTTATTCTTAAGTATGTCAGTTTTTCACTGCTTTTGTGAATGAGATTTTTTTCTTCCATTAAATTTTCTACCTGGTTACCTTTTGCATGCAGGAACGTTACTAATTTTTTTTTTAAATATTAAATATGTGAGTAGCTACCTCCCTGAATTCTCATATTGTTTCTCACATTGTCTCACATCTAGTGCTTTTTGTTGTTTCTCTTAGGGTTTCAGGTATATTGTCATATCATCTGCAGTAAGTAGAATTTTGCCTCCTTTCTTACAGTATTTATACCTTTAATTGGTTCTCTTACGTAATTGCATTAGCTAGCTCTTCTAGAAAAATGTTAGGTAATAGCAATGGCAGTGGACACACTTGTCTTGTTCCTGATTTTAGTGGAAATGTTTCCATTGTTTTCCTGTTAATCATGATGTTGAATTATGATTTGGAACCATATATCTATTGTATTATGGAAGTATACCTATTTTCCTATTTTGACACAGTGGTTAAGGATGCCACTTCCTAGCTCTATACAGCCCACTTCCTAGCTATGTGACCTGAGACAAGATCCTTAAACTTGCTAAGATTTCGTTTCCCTGATCTATAAAAGGAGCCTGATAGATAGTACCTTCATCACTGAGTGATGGTGAGGACTCAATGACAAAACACATACAGAGCATGTCAGACAGTGCCCAGGATGTAACAAGGGCAAAATAAATGTTAGCTTTTATTATTGTTATTGTTTTACTCTAAATGTATGTTCAATTTTATTACATTCTTTTTCTGTATTTTCGAAGGTAATTGTAACTTTTCTCCTTTGACTATTAATAGGGTGAGTTACATTAATAGATTTTCTAAAATTGAATCACCCTGAAATGAGCTCCACTTTGTCACAGTGTATTTTTTTAATGGACTGCTGGATTCTATTTGTTAATAATATGATTAAGCTTAAGAAGAGAGGATGAGGGCTAATCATTAACTCTCTCAAGGGATCTTGCAGAGGGGACATAGACTTCCCATTCCCAACAACGACATTCTGTTTACTATTTTGTTCCGAGAGGACATTTCTGTCCCTGGTCCTCAAGCAAAGTTTAAACTGAAAAAGACTTCATTGGGTTGCTTGGCTTTACACTCAACTTGGAGCAGCTAGAATTGCAAGGGATGTCACACCTGAAATTTGGAGCCCTAGAGGTTCTGCAGATGCTGCTTTGTGAATAGCAGGTGCTCATTAAGTGCCTGCTGACTTTGGTTAAGTGACCTGTGGTAAGTCTGGTAGGTCGTTAGTGGCAGAGTTCAGACCAGGACTTAGAGCTATAGGCTCAGCTTCCTGACCTCCTTCCACCAGACCTACCTGATTCACCCTTTGGAGGTGAGACTGGAGGAAGTATTATGGTGAAAGAGGCAATAGCCCTGTGGGAACCACCACAGAAGCTGTGCCTAGAGAATAGGAGCAAACCAGGGAATCAGCCAGACCCAGCCAGTGTTGAGAATGAGAGCTTCCAAACAGAGATGTGCATCAGAGCAGAGGAGAGCAGCCACGAGACCAAAACCAGGGTCTCTGCAACCAACCTCACAGGACCTGCTATTCTTCTTGCTATTGCAGGATCCAAAGAGTGTCCCAAAAATGGCCTTCTCAGAGTCTGTATGCCCATCAGATGCCAGATCAGACTTGCTGCTTTTACCATGCACTCCTGACAAGACTTCACAATCTCTAATGTTAGGGGTTCAACTTCAAGATAGATTATCTGAGAAACCCTCCAGAGAGTGAACCTCACCTGCTGAACACCAAATGCCTCCTGCAGTGTTTCTCAAAATGTGGCCTGTGGACCAAACACCTGTCTCAGAATTACCCAAGATGCTTGTTACAAATGTAAATTCCTAGACCCAACCGAGACCTACTGAATGAGCATCTCTAGGAGTGTGGCCAGGAGTTTGTATTTTTAGTAATATCCCACATGACTCTTATTTATGCACACTGACATTTGAGCTCTACCGTGTGTTACTGAAACACACACAAGTTCCCTGGAAGTGGCTAAATGGTGATAGTAAACTCTGGCCCATGTTCATTCCTTTGTCCATTTATTCACTCAAAAAATATTTTTAAATGCTTATGTTCAAGGCATTATGTTAGGTGCCATGGAAAGTTAAATTTAACTAGTTAGTACCTATCTCCATTCAATTCAACAAACAATTAATAGATGCTCACTGTGCTCCAGGCAAGGTATGAGGTGCTGCAGATCCAGCATAAATAAGCAGATCCTGAGCCCAGAACCAGGGCAGGGACAGGGGCCCTCACGGAACCAATGTGACATAGCATGAGATGTGCTGCTGATGTACATCTACACAACAGCAGAGATGGAGAAATAATTCTATTAAAGGGCTGAATTCTATTAAAGAAGTGAAGATCCAAAAAGTTTTCAAAGATGGCATTTGAAGTGGATCATGAAGAATGAGTAGAATTTTGCCTAGGGGAACAGGCAAGGGTGAGAGGAGCATGCTAGGCAGAGGGAGCCCCAGGAAAGGTGCAAAGACAAAAGATGCAGGGCACACTTGGGTCCAGTGAGTGGTTTGGTGTGATCTGCTCATGGGGTGCCTGCCTAGAGGAAACGGACTGAAAATGAAGCCAGAAGCAGGCAGGTGCCAGATTGGGAAGAACTGTAAATGTTAGTCCAAGAGTCTGGACTTGGTACTATAAGCCAGTGATTCCCAAATCTGGCTGTGCAGATTCCTGAGTCCTATCTCCTACCAATCTGATTCAATCTGGGGTAGGGTCAAAGACTCTGTATCTTCACCAGGGTCTGCAAGTAATGCACAGCTATGTCTGGGACACACTGCAGTGAGGATTGCTAGAAGGACTTTCAGTAAAGGCAGTCATTACTATAGTTGGACTCTGGGCAGGCCTGAGACTAGAGTGAGGGGAATGAGTCACCTATGAAGCAAAATTTAAGGAAGGCTTCACTCTCAGCCCTTGCAGAATCCTGAGAGTAGTGTCTCCTTAAATTTCATGCCTTTGGCACTTCACCCACTGCACCCTAATCCCAGCCCTGACTCAAGGGACAATGGAGAGGCTTCCGGGAGGGAGGACAGATATCAGAACAGACCAGTAGGAAGCCAGGACAGCAGTCTAGGTGAGAGAGGATGGAGGCCTCAGGGATGGAGAGAAGATCAGAGAGACCCTTCCAAAGTAGCCCCCATAAGACTGGGCGTGACCCAGGGCAGCAGCCCAGGAGCGTGCTGAGGTTGTCTGGCTTAGGGATTAGAGCGTGAGTGCTGGGCACCAACACAGCAGATACGAGGTAGATTTGGGGAGCAGATAAGGGGTTCAGTTTGTGACATACTATATGAGGTTCTCGTAAGAGATTCTGGGGAAAACTGTACCACCACTTCTTCCTAAAGATATATTCAGGTACATCCTGTTGCAAGAATCTCAACAAATTCAACAATTAATTATTAAGTACCTACTATGTGCAAAACCTTATGCTGGGGGGAAGCACAAAAAGTAAGACGTTACCCTATGTCCTCAGAACCTCATATATGCAAATGAGTAATTCTAGTGTACATTAGTCTATGTTAGATCCAATGATAAACATATAGAGATAGTGCCATGTGTGCCTAGAAGAAGAATTCATAAGACTGATTCTGGAAGTGGGGATTGGAGAAGACTTTTTGGAGGTGAGATCTGAGCTGGCTCCTGAATATAGATATGAAGAGAAAAGCAAGCAAAGCAGAGGAAAATTTGAGCAAAAGCCCAGAAGTAGGAAATGCACAGAGTATTAGAAGACTGCTTTGGAGACCGTGTTCCCACATGCATTTATGAATTATCTTATGTATGCTCAGTACAGTGTTAGTGTGGCAGCCATGAGAATGAACCTGATAGGCGTCCAGTTATGGGGAGCTCAACTGACAAAGGGCCCAACTGCCACACGCTGAAATCCATCACTGCCTCGACATGGAGGCCACACATTCCCCAGGCCACTCCCAGCCAGGGACTGAATCTCAGGGATTCTGATAGAAGCCCATTTCTAGAAGATACATACTCATCTGATGGCCAGTTTTGGCTTGAGGACTCCCCAGCAGCCATATGGCAAACCTTCCTAAGATGACAGGATCATCTAGGACCCTTCCACCCACCCTCCCTTCACGTGCCTTCACTTAGGGTCTGGTAACATTGGAGCCTGGTGACTCTCCCAGCCTTACCAGCAACCTTCCCATTTCCTTTCATACCAACTTTTCCAAGATCAGACTAACCCAGACAGGTATTGTGAGGGGGAATAATATCCAGGTGAAGTCTTTTTCACAGTTCTTTGCATACTGAATTATTCCTTAAATAACCCTAGGAGGTCTCTCTGTTCAAAGGCATTTAGCAGAGAGATATTTTATAAAAAGAAAACATTTCTGAAAAAGGACAAATCACTCTGCACATGCTTTTGTGTATATCGATATTTCTTCAAGAGGGGTACAGCTGGAATGAAAACATGTTGGTAGCCCAGCAATAGGCTCAGTGGGATGGCACGTGAGCACAATACTGAGCTGCGGAATTTTTGCTGGCTGCTCAGTCAGGCCTCGTTGGCTCTGCTTTCTAGGGCAGTACATGATGGATGTTTTATAAGGTGCTCTGATTTTCCAAAGATCACACAGGGTAGAGGAAAGAGGGTTTGGAGACAAGCAGGCCTTGGTTTAAACAGCAAATGTACCACTTTCTACATAACCTCAAACTGGTTCCATAACCTTCCTGAGCTGCTGTTCCCTCATCTGCAAAATGGGGCTAGCACATGGAACATGCACAGTTACTTGGAGGACTGGAGAAAAAGTCGAGCATGCCAGGCACTCTATAATTGGGAGTTCTTATGTCTGCTGGTTTTATCAAAAAGTGGGGTTGAGTTTAGCAGTGTAGAATGGAATGAAGGGTCGAGGTCACACTGCAGAATGTTTCAGGCTATGGATCGATGTTTCTCTCTATCACTGCCAACAAGAGGAAACACAGCTCAGAGGTCAAAATGAAAATCATCCAACTGCCTAATACTAGGGATTGCCCTTTTAAAGTTCTTAATTTTGGCTTTTAGAGCCAGAACCTTTTGTAGATATATGTGTAGTATCTAATGGCACACAAGTCACTGCTTCATTCCGTTAGGGTAGCCACAGTGTTGATTCAGTGGACCTAGATGTTTCCATGCCAGGTATCTCTTGGCACATAGAATTGTAGATTCATTCTTCTGATTCCCAGCAGAGGGCAATTCCAGCTGTGCGTGGTGGGTTAAAGATGGTTGCAAATTCTTTGGCATTCCTTCCATAGAGAGGTGGGCTCCATTTCCTTTCTCCTTGATGCTCGGTTGGCACAGTTGTATTAGTCAGGGTTCTCAGACAAACAGAACCAATAGGAGATATATATATATGGGGAGAGAGAGAGAGAGAGATTTATTATTAGGAACTGGCTCACATGATTATGGAGACTGAGAAGTGTCAACATCTGTAAGCTGGTGACCCAGGAAAGCCAGTGGTGTAAGTTCCAGTCTGAATCCAAAGACCTGAGGACCAGGAGCACTAATGGTATAAGTCCCAAGCCAAGAGCAGGGGGAGATCAATGTCCCAGCACAAGCAGTTAGGCAGAGTGACTTCTCCCTTCTTCTGCCCTTTTGACCTATTCAGGCCTTCAACGGATTGGATGGTGCCCACAGTAGGAATGGTGAACTGCTTTATACACAGTCTACTAATACAAATGCTAATCTCATCCAGGGACACCTTCACAGATGCACCCCAAAATACTGTTTAACCAAATATTTGGCCATACCATGACCCAGTCGAGTAGATACCTAAAATTAACCATCTGAGAACAGCAAAAGGGAAGCTATGCTAGTTCTGGGGCTGGATTTTAAGAAAACAGGCAGCTTCCTTCTTGCTGTTTTGGAGCCCTGAGTAGCCACATAAGAAGTCTGGCTGCCCTGCTAGAGAGACCATGTGGAAAGGCCCTGAGGTTATGCAGGGAGGGGACAGCCAAGCAAGCTTTCCAGCCAGAGCCATTCCCACTAAGGGGCCAGGAATGTGAGGAAAGCCACATTGGACCCTCCAGATCAGACCAGCTGCAGCTAAATGCCCTGAGCAATCCCAGGCAACCCCAGGTGGAGCAGAAGAATCGCCTGACTGAGAACTGCCAAATTTCCAACCAACAAAATAGTGAAATCTAATGAAATGGTTGTTGTTTCAAGCCACGAAATTTTTCAGTAGTTTGTTATACAAAAATAGATAACCCTGAAGAAACAGTCTGCATTTGGAACTCCCTTAGTGTGGCACAGCCCCAAGGGGTTGAAATGACTCGGCGCCCTGAACATACCAGACTGAGATTTCAAGCATCTTCGAATTTGTTGTCTGCTCACCATCTCGGGGCTGAAGGTGTATGTAGGGGGGATACGCAAAGGAATTCTCCCAGGCTCAGTCTAGAAATTGATTCATTTCCTTCAACCCCAACCTTCTGTCCTCTTGACCATTGTTTTTAAAAGTGGAAGACTAAGATGGTAGAGAGGAGAAGGTGAAAGAATGGAGATAGAAATGGGAGAAAATGGAAAGAAAAGGAAGAGGAATTCTCAGATTGACTGACATCTGCTCAGAAATGAAGGAGTAAATTCAAAACCTCTGAGGGAAGAAATGGGCCAATTCTCACTCCACCCATTCATTGTTCAACACCAACCATACCTAGAGGATCAATCAAGACAAACAGCTAATGGCCAAGCAGAACTTTTTAAAAAAAATTCGTTTTACTTTATTTATTTATTTTTATTTTTTGGTCGTGCCGTGCGGCATGTGGGATCTTAGTTCCCTGACCAGGGATCGAACCTGCGCCCCATGCAGTGGAAGAACAGAGTCTTAACCACTGGACCACCAGGGAAGTTCCAAGCAGAATTTCTTTATCTTCAGTTTCTATTTGACATCAGTTTCATTCATTCATTCAGTCAGTCCACACTTATTGAGTAATTGCTATCTGTAGGAGAAACTAAAACATATGGTATAATTGAAATGTCCTACTTCACCCATTTGCAGCTCAAAATAAGATGGTATCTCTTTTCAAATCAATACAATTCTGCACTCCCAGGATGGCAGGAAATCCATTCTCCTCTCCTAGGGTTTCCTGTCTCTGATACATTCAAGAAACCCACAGGTGCTTGCCCAGATCACATCAAAGAAAATCCATTCGACTGCCAGAAGAAACCGTTCTCCACCACTGTTGCTCTAGCCATGGCTTCACTGTAGAGCTGCTGAAAACAGGGAGTCCATCAAATTCTTTCACCAAAAGAAGTGCTACAGAGGCTGAGGTCCATGGCAGAAAAAGTTGAAGTTAGTGTGGCCACCTTGCCACCAAAGCCAGTGGTTCAATTCTAGCCCCGTGTCTTGAGGACTCACCATTGAATCCGAGGTTTACTGCCAACTTGGCAGCAGTTTCTCAGAGTACGGAGTGGATGAGAACATTCCTCTCTCCCAGTACCTCGTCCGCTTCGGGTGCATGAGGCACCAGTGTTACAGATCTGTAGGGAAACATCCACATACCAAAAATCCTCCCCTGCTAAGGAATGCTGTGGAACCTGAGTGACCGTGTCAGTAGAGGTTCCAAAGTAACCACAGATATATCCAGAATCAGACCTCTTCCATGAAGAATCAGATCAGGTTTCCAAAGAGGAGAGGAAGTCCTTCCCTCTCCAGTCCAAGTCTGCTTCTTTTCCTGTCCCAGTATTAACCACTTGTCATTCCCCATGGCCTCAACAGAGAGACAAGCATTATCTAATAGTACATTCCTATTGTCCCTGGCCACTTCATTACAATAAAATATTTCTTCCTCCTTTGGAGAGGGTATACACATACAAAATGGAGACGGTATACACAGGTAACAATAAAGGAGAATAATACATCAAATCATAGAACTATAGGATTAGAACAGACTCCAAAAATGGTCATAGTTCAACCTCCCCATTACCAACAAGGAAACAGAGGCTCAGAGGCTTAACCAGACTGTGCAAAGCCAGGTACCACACTTGATATTTGAGTCCAAATCCTCAACCCAAGCTCATTCCTCCAGATTTTCACAGAAATGCCTTTCTCGGCCTCTAAATGAAACTAAAAAATGCTTAAATAACTTGGGGGCTTTACTTTTTTTCCTTTGCCTAAGGAAAACAGAAACATTCCTCATGGAGCCAAGGCAGGGCCTGACAGAGCTTGGCAGCTGGAAGTGTCTTTCTAAATCTGGAAACACCACAGCTCCTTTGAAAAGTGGGAGCAACAATTTGTGCCTCTTAAATGTGAAGAGACGTATTTCTTTGTGAGAAAAAAATAACTGCGGTGAAATTGCTGAAGACAAATATTGGGCAAGGCAGTCAGCAAAGCAAGAGATACTGAGTTTGTCAGAACATTCAGTTTATTTGCATGCCAAAAAGGGGAAAAAATACCGGCAAATTAGTTTCCATTTGTAAATATGATCTGTGAATTTTCCCAGAAGATAATAAACTCATGAGTTACAAGAATCGAATGCCCAAGTATTTGATAAAGAGGACAAACTGAAATAGGGCTAAAGAGGAAAAAAAATCTTTATTCACTCTATGACAGAATGTTTCCACCATCACTGTCCAGGATCAATGACGGGCTGAGTCAAACACGAGATCACTGATTTGGGGGAGATCTCAGTTAAAGACACACTCTATTTATTCAGATATATAAATGACATGAAGGAAATGGCAATAATGCCTTCCACTCTACGCTCAATTTTTGAAGTCTTTTTGTTCATTATTGTTTTAACACCAGATTTCTAGTCTGGATGACTGGATGGTACAGCCAATCACATGAAGAAACTTGGAGAAAGTCTCATGAATTCTGATTTTGACCTTGCATTTCAAGTGTTTATGAGACCAGAATTCTTCCAACCGGTGGGTGAAGTTTTCTCCTTCACTTCTATGGAATTTGGTGCACAGTTCGCCAAACACTTTATTTGGGGATCTTTAGTGGAATCCCTCAGCTTTTTGCTGATCTTCCTCCCTTTTTTCTTACCTTACTGCTGCATCTTGAGAAATAATATGGCTTTGTGATTGAATGATGAACTCTTCTATAGGAATATGCAGGTCTGGTCCAGCTGAATACCCACTGTATTCTCATTTGGAATCATTCAGTTTCCTGTGTTCCTCCATTGCACATTCACATGCACATTGTCTTACATTTGTTTTCTTTTTTCTTACCCCTTTCCTCCTGACATAGCTCAAGATACAGCTGCACATCTGTGATTAACTGAAATGGTGTAGGACTGATTATTAAGGGAGAAAATTCTGGAATTATGTCTATTCACTGGAATTGGGGACAGGAGGGCAGGTACATATAGTGGGGGGTCTAGACCCAGCTACAGAGGTGGGAATTTCAGTCTGCAGGCAAAGCAAGGGTGTGACAAATAGGGTGGGCCAGGTTGACATTGGCACCATAGAATGTAACGTGTGTTGGGGGCAGTTCATACCAGAGTAGTATGGGGAGATGATGGCATTGCTCCTGACAAGGAGAAATCAGAGGCTTGCCTTACAGATACTGTACAGAGTCCAAGGCAGTACTGAGGCATGGAGGAAATGGCAGCAGCATCTGGTTACCAGAGCTGGGCTCAGGCAGGAAGCAGACCAGCAGCCAGCGTGAGCTTGAGGCCCCCTGGAGCTTCTTCAGCAGATCTGCCTCAAGTCCAGGAGCTGGGGTAGGGTGGGCAGTGGGAAAGAGAAGCATGATGGGGGAGGGAGAACTGTGCCATTGGGGAGGGGTCATCAGTTGAGCCTGACATCTCACAACTGGACTGTGAAAAGCCCCCTTGAGGGCAAGGACCATTCTGCTTCTCTGGCCTCCAATCAGAGTGCACATCCTGGGTGCTTAATAGCTGCAAATACAATTGAGTTGAATTAAAGGGCCAGCTTCAGTTAATTATTCAGCTCCCCACTGTAACAAATAGCTTCATGGATTTAATGTACTCCAAGGGCATAGATGGTCCCCAGAATAGGAACATTTGCATATAATAAAAGCCTGATTGTGCAGATGATGGTAATTGACAGATATGTCCTCATCGGCCCCGACACAGGACACTGCTGATTACACAGATTACACAGATGCAAACTCAGCACCTTTCCAGACTTCAGTGGGGCTTCCCTGACCTTCAGTGGTCTGTTGCCCATGCAGTGATACCACCAGATTGTCTGAGAGCCCATCAGGGTCTTCAGTATCTCCCTGTCCATTCTCATAGGAGGGGAACAGGGCTCATTACTTTCTTAGTTCTCTGTTCTGTTATGGAGACTCTAGCTTAGGACCTGCCTGCCCACCAGGTACAAGTAACCTAAGAACCCAGCACATTCCTGAGTGCTCACTGGGAATGAGAAGAGGAAGTCAGTTTCCCAGAATCAGTTCCCAGGTCCACAATTCCTAGAGGACCAGCTCTAGTGATTCCTGCAATGCTTCAACACAGTAACCCCTGGGTCCAGTCCACACCACCAGCACCCTAAATTAGGCGGGGTTGGGCATGTGTTCTATTTTAGATTCTAGACATTATTAGGTTACCTACACCTGCCAGAGAAGAATACAGGAGAGATGCATAGTTTCTGCCTAAGTTAAGGGCTGGTACTAGCCACCCAGATGAACAAAATAGACATTTGCACAAAAGTTGTATTATTTCTGGACAGATATGAAGATAAACAGATCCTTCCTGAAGCAAAATCGCTGAGACTGAGAAGTCAGTGAAATTTGCCTTGGGTGTCTCCCACCTTCCCATCAGTGTCCAAGTCCTCCCTCCCACACTGCTCCTTCCTGGTTCTGGGTGCCTTCCTGAAGCTCCAAAAAAAAAAAGGATTTGAACATAATTATACTTAACTGTCTCTTTTACATTACTCTGGTAACTGCCTCAGGTATTTGCATTTTAAAACCTTTTATTATAGAATGAAATGGTTTCTAGGTCTTCCCTGGAAGGGATTTTTAAGCAATATTAAGCAGGTAGAGAGATTTTTTTTTAAGAGCAAGGGAGTTTTTCTTGGTTTCCAAAATTACACTGCACTATATCAAAGGCTGGCTGGCCCTGAATGTCAATAATTGACTGTTAAGTTTGCTTTAGATGCATTAGGTGCTGGGAAGTTACTTCAGAAGGAACATCCTGGCCCTTTTCTCCCAGTCCTTCCCCCGTTACACTCCCATTCCTCTGCTAAAGAGAATACCCAACATTTACAAGTCTCTATGAATTCCTAAAATATTTTTTGCATATGTTATCTCATTCAATCCTCACAAGAGTCCTGTGAGATATGGATTATAATTATCCTAATTAAAACAGTAATTCCACTTAATGCTTCTTCTAGAAACACTGTTTCCTTGGCTCAGTGATGCTACACTCTCCAGGTTTTCTTCCTTCTCCCTCCCCCACTATTTCTTCTCAGGGACCTTTGCTGGCTCCATTTCTCCCTGGCCCTTAAATGTTGGGGTTCCCTGGACTTTTGCTCCCCTCTGACCCTGGCCGTCGCAGTCATTCAGGAACTTAAATTACAGCATGTATGTCTAGATTCTCACAGCTACTGTCAGAGCGCAGCCCACTCTCTGAGCTCCAGGCCTTTCAACACTTCTGCTCAAATATCTCACAAGTCCCTAAAACTCTATGTGTCTAAAACAGAATGCCTAATCTACCAAACACCCACCCAGCACCCACCATCACCACTGAAAAATCCACCCCTTGGACAGTGTTCACTGATTCCTCTGCCTCCAGCCCACAGTCCTTAGCCAAGTCCTGTTACTCTCCTAATGGTCTCTCACCTCCACTACCATCATCACCTCTCCACTTAGACTCCTACAGTGCTCCTGCAAATAGGCCCTCACATCCACTTTGTCCCTCTTTACCTCATTCTCCATAGTGCAAGCTGAGAAGTTTTTGTGAAATACAAATTTCACCAAGGCATACCTCCGCTGGAAACAGTAGTAGTTGGCTTGACTTTTGTTGGGAACTTAAAGATATGGGTCCCCAACCTTAACGTGGCCTCTGAAACTCAGGGCAGTATGGTCTCTACCCAGGTCTCCAGACTTGTCTCATCCCACTGTCCCCTCACCATCAACATTCCTGCCCCTCTAGCTTCCTTTTGTCTCCTTGGAATTTCAGGGGTCTTGGTACCTCAGGACCTTTGGACATCTGTTCTCTCACTTGGTTAACTTTTAATCATCTTTCAAATCTCAACTTAAAATGTTACTTCCCCAAGGAGGTCTTCCCGTTTAGAAAAGTCTAAATCCCCTTGGGATATGCTCTGATAGCACATAACCCTCATCACAATTGAAATGACTTATTCAATGTCTGTCTGCTTAGCTAGACTCTAAGTATCACAAGAGAGAATTTTTTTCAGCACCCTGTCCCCAATATCTAGCACAGTGTTTAACACACAATTAATACTCAAAAAACGTTTATTGGCTTGAATTAAGTGACTTGCCTAAGCCAGGTTAGAATGTCAAAGTGAAAGCATGAACCCCAATCTTTCTGATCCCAGAGCCCATTTTCTTTTACCTTCTTCCTTCACTATGTATCCCTCTCCTCCCACCAGTTATTAGAGGCCCGGGAATGTTGGTCATGTGACCATCCCTTAGTGGAGGTAAATTTCAGTCCCTTGGTTCAGAATTTGCTATCCCAGTCCTGCAAGTATCCCAGGTAGGTGAGGACCAGGGAGCAGCTGCTCAGGGAACCCAGTAGTGTGGTGAGACATGTGTTGGTTTTAAAATATGTCCACAAATTCTTTAACACTCTCCCTTTCAAGAAATGAAACATAATTCCCTCCCCCTTGACTATGGACTAGATTTAGTGACTCACTTCAAACAAATAATTTTGGCAAAAGTGATCATCTGTAACCTCTGAGACTATATCATAAAAGACACTGCACCTTCCACTTTGCATTCTTTTGGATCACTCACCTGGGGAAGTCAGCTGCCACGTCATGAGGTCACTCAAGTAGCCCTATGGAGAAGTCCATATGGTGAGAAATTAGGTCCTCCCACCAACAGCCAGCAAGGAACTGAATCCTTCTGCCAACTGAACTGTGTGACTGAGTCATCTTGGAATTAGATCTTCTAGCTCAGTCAAGCCTTTAGCTGACTTCAGTCATGGCTAATATCTTGACTACAACCTTATGAGACCCTCTGAACCACAACCACCAAGCTAAGCTGCTCCCAAATTCCCAACCCACAGAAACTGTGAGATAGTGTTTGTTATTTTCATCTGTCTCACTTGGGGATCACTTGTTATGCAGCAATAAATAACTAACACAGATTTTAAAAGAGAAATATGGTGGGATAAGAGCAAATAAGCAAACCATAGAGGCAGTTCTTGGGAATGAAAGAGAAGAACAGCTACTGTGTAGAAACCCTTTGTCTTGAGTGGATATAATTATGTTATGTTGCACCTTACAATGCTGAGGTGGGAGGTGAGGTACTAGAGCAGAAGGGAGTCTGAGAACCGTGCTGGGCAGCAAAATAGAAGTGGGCATCCGAACATGAGCCCCAGACAACCTGAGGCCAGTAACTCAGGAAAGGAGAGGCAAAATGGTGGCAAATGTAGCATCTACAACCAAGCACTGAACCACAGAGGGATATCTAGAAATGGGAGCCAGGACACCAAACTGCTCAGAATTAGTGACACACCTGAGGTTACAACAGAGACAGACAGGGTGTGGAAACAGAGAAATCTGCCATCTACCTTCTGCTCCAGCTTCTGAGTCCCCACACACTCCATATATAGACGTTGTTTCTGCTCCTAAAGTACCTTGAAGTGGATGCTGTTGGGCCCCACCCCACGCGCTTTGCCAACTAAGTGTTGGCTGATAACACTCACAGCTGTCTGGTCTCTGGAAAATTGCCCTCAGCCAAATGCTTTGTACCCACCCATCCCCCCCACCCCAGCCCTCAACCAATGACTAACTGTCATAGGGTTCAAAAAGCCAGCGCCCTCGCTTTGAAATGAGACTAACTCTGGTGCAATTTATGCTCCAGACTCCTCCATGAGATCAGGCGTAACCTAGCATCCAGTTGAGACCACATTATTCCCTACCCTATCCTGCTTCCCTCACTCCTCTTTCCTGAGAATACTCCTACAATAAATCACTTGAATAAGAAGCAGGATTTGCTTCTAGGGAACCCAATCTACAACACACCTTAAAGGCATTTAGTAGTTTCTGGTGTGTGTGTGTGTGTGTGTGTGTGTGTGTGTGTGTGTGTGTATACCCCTAAAATTCATATTGAAACCCTGATCCCCAATGTGAAAGTATTTGGAATTGGAGCCTTTGACAGGTAATTAGGTTCAATGAGGTCATGAGGGTAGGGCCCCACATGATAGGAATAGTATCCTTATAAAAAGAGAAAGACCAGGGTCCCCTCTCTCTCCACCGTGTAGGATAGAGCAAAAAGGTGGACATCTGCAAACCAGGAAGAGAACTCTCACCAGACACCAAATCTGCCAGCACCTTGATCTTGAACTTCCCAGCCTCCAGACTGTGTGAAGTAAATATTTGTCGTTTAAGCCACCTAGTCTATGGTATTTTATTACAGCAGCTTGAGCTAAGTGTGTGAGTGTGATTGTGGTGATGATGAAAGAATATATAAAATAAGGGAAAACTATAAAAATGTTCCTGCTTAAAGTGTCCATGAATCAACAGTGAGAAGACAAAACCTAGTCATTTGGTTAAAGGATTTAAAAGAAATATAACTTAGTAATTAATCTAAATGTTTATTAAGTGTGATGAGTTTGTACTGTATTGACCAAGCAAAGCTAGAACAACTTTTTCCACAGTTTCTTTCCCTGATGGTTCCACATTAAAGTTTCCCAAAAGAAAATTTTAAACAAGATTTACAAGGCAGAAATGAAGCAGCGGTACCCTCTGAAAGTTGTTGTGGTTGGATGCAATGAGAGATATACAAGTGCTGATGAGTTCTAGATTAGTCTGGCTCTTCCGACCTCTAGCTCTTCCTACTAGCTGTTGGCCCCGCTGACTAACAATCCCAGGCTCACAATTAGATGCCAAATCTATAACTTACCATAGATTTCTCCATCAGCTCTCTCCAGTCCCACTCCAGCAGCTGGATATGCCTGGCTTCCCAAGTTCCCTAGCATGCTGTAATTTGTCCGGTCATACCAATGTGTCAGGAGAGTTGATCAGTGATTTTCTCTCATCCTCCAACTCCCCATCTTGAATTCTACCTCCCCAAATTTCCCCATAATTGTGAAAGTTCTTATTCCTAGAATACATTCTTTATTCCATAATACTCGAGATGGTCTACTTTCCTGATTGAGCCCTGATACCCTGATACACTCATACACTGATTATATTTAATTGCCCTACTGCACAGTAAGTAGTATATATTTTCATTAAATGGGTGTCAGATCAATTTTGTCAATGTTGTTTCTCACTAGGAACAATACACTCTCTAAAGCTATGTTCAGTACTTAGAGTATGCTACTCACTTAGCACAGTCATCTGAAGAGAAATTTACAGAATGAAAGGGATCATTGAAAAAACATTGAGACATTGGTAATGGAGAGACAATGGAGGATTTTCATTTAGGAGAATGACACAGTTAGATTTTCAATTTCATTACACTGGAATGGTTGCAATGTGAAAATGAGTCGTAGGGAGGTTAAGAGTGGAAGTAGGGGACCAATTGGTAGGATATTGTAGTTGTTTAGGCAAGAGAGAATAGTAGGTATACTAAGATGGTGGTAGTAGAGTTGGAGTGAGGAATCTTTGTCTGCTGAACTAAGGCAATCTAGGGCAGGGATAATCATTTCAAAGGGAGCCAATGTATATTTGGCTCTGGACCACCATCACAGAATGACTGGGACATGTAACCTCCCTTGTGGAAATCCCAAATGACTTATATGTTGTTTAACTTAATTTTTCTTGCTAGCACTACTTAATTTGTTGATTTAAGCCTCAAACTTTATCTTATATAATACTAATTATCTTAACTAGAGCTGGTTAACCTGACCCAGGACAGAAGGCAAAATTTACCAAAGTCCTTGCAAAAAGCTGCCATAATACTGTTATGAAAAATCTTTTCCCCAGTTCCTCATCAAATGAACACCTCTCTGCAAAGAACACCACATAACTCTTAATCATTCTACCAATACAACTTTTAAGGCAGAGATTTGCTTTGGATTTATGTCAGCATCTTCAAATGAAGCTCTAAAGAGCTGTCTGGAACATTTTGCAACACTCTATTTTGACTAGAAAGGAGTTTCGAGACCTTTTTAAGTTTCTGCAAACACCATTCTCATTTTATTATTTGAGTCAATGTGCCGGGGCAAACTCCTCTAGTAAAAAAAGTCCCTAGCAGATCCTCCAGAGCAGACCATCCTACAGCAGGTGTCCATTTTTTGGAAAGATATTCATCACTCTGCCTCATCTTTACAATGTGTTCAGTATTGGTCTTTCCTGAGAAACATCTTACTCAGCATTTACCAGCATTTACTGCTTCTTCCCATTTCAGTGGTGGGAGAGGTACTTGCTGTATGAAAGAAGAAATCAGTAATTTCTGGCACTTAATGTATAGTACACTCGAGAGGGAGCTCAAGATTTAAAGGAATGAGACAAGTTGGGGTTAATAACTATGGAGTCAAAAGTAATTTCATCAGATGCCATTTGAATTTCTAATTCCACCTCTTCTCTTCTTCCCTGCTTCTCCATTCTCAGATGGCAGGGCTGAAAGAATCCCTTGTGCAATTCATCTTCTCAGACCTGTGAAACAATACTCAGAGGAAACACCGCTCAGTCTCCTATTATAATTCTATCCATTCAGAAAAGAGCATGGAGTTCAGGGGATAGCTTCGATATGGGTCTGAGCCTTTCTCCAACATTTCCAAACACTTCTATTGCTTTTGTGACATACTTTCTGTTTTAAACCCCTTTCTCCCTGCTCTTATTTAAGGTTGCTTCTGACCCTAAATTCACTGCCCCCCACCAAGACGATTCACTAAGAGATGCTCTTGGAAACTGCATGGTAGAATGGAATGATGGTGGGTTCTGGGGTTACACCTGGGTTTAAATCCCAGCTCTGCAGTTACTGGCTGTATAACTTTGGCCACATCACCTAGCCTCTGTGAACACCAGTTTCCTCATCTGGAAATGAAGTGAATGAATCCTACTTCAGAGGGTCATTATTAGAATTAAAGAAAATATATGCAAAGAACTTACTCATATGCTTGGCACATGACATGTAATATATTAATAAATATACCAGAACCACATTAGTATATATTATTAATAATAATTAAGGCTCTTTGAATTACTTTTCTACTCTTCATAATAAAAATATTAAAATGTTTTGAATCTTTACTATATAGACACATTTCTAAACTCTCTAATTTATTTAATCCTCTCAACAACTCCATAAGGTAGGTACTATTACTAACCCAGTATTGCAGTTGAGGACACTGAGGCACAAAGCGGCTTTTAACTTACCTAAGGTCACGTACTGGAAAGTAATGGATCCAGGGTTTGAATACAGTCTGGCTCAAAACTGGCACCCTTAGAGGCCATATAGGAATGCTGGCTCTAACAGTGTATTTAAGGATCCGTAGATTCTTCATATTGTACTTTATATTTATTGAAGAATGAGGTGTTTAAATGAACCAAAAAGACCAGAAGAGTCACTCTCTACAGAAGTAAGCTCAATTTATTCTCAGCCATGAGGTTCAACCCCTCCTTGTCCCTGCTGGAGGAAGTTTTCAGCTACAGGTAATAGGATATTCCCCCAAGCTGGTCTCTAAAGGAGCATAATGGCTCACTTAACCACCAGACCAAAAGTAAGGCAAGCTGTCAGGTTGGTTGCTCCAGCAACTCAATGAGATCCTAAAAGACTCAGATTATTCCTACTTTTCTGGCGTGTTGTCTTCTGTCGGCTCCATCCTGAAGCCTGCTTGCCTTGTGGTCCTGTAGCAATTGGAACTGCATGATTCCTCATTCCTATGTAGTGGGCAGGGAGAGTTTCCAGTGCTCACCCATAAGCGTGAAGAAAGGCTTTCCTGAACACTACATCCCCCACATAGATTCTCCTCACATCTCAGTGGCCCACGTGGCATCCCACGCCCATTCCCAAACCAGTCACTGGAAATGGAGGTGGAATTACCCTTAAGCCAGTCAGGCCCATCCCTAGAACTTGGGGATGTGGTCATCTTCCCCAAGGCACATGGATGTGAGGGAAATAGGGAAACCTGAACAAAATCGAGGTCCTGCTAGGAAGAAGGAAGGAGGGGAATAGTGATGGACAACCAACATATCCGGTACACATCCAAGGGTACATTACCTATTTCCAAGTATTTTCCTGTTTTTCTGGGCCCTGATTTTATCTTCCCTACACTAGGGATAATACTAATAGCTGCTTCTCATGGAGTGAGCTTACATGGTGATGGATATGGAAGAATTTTTAACAGTATACAAATAAAAGTTGTAGATATTGTTGCTGTGCTGCTGTTGTAGTTTGAGATTTACTCTTCAAACTATGTTGTACTGTTAGTAGCAGGGTCAGAAGAACAGAGACCATGTGTCTTTGGTGCCTGCCAACCTCCATTTCATTCATTCCCATATCCTAGAACTCACTCTCTCCCACCCTATGCTGCCCAAAGTAACCTCTTCCTGAGTATTCTACCCAGGCTCATCCTGACACCTAGCATCTTGGATTCCCATATAACTTCCCGCCTTGCAACCATTCCACAATCAAATCTCATTTCCTAGTTGCTTTGAACTGGACTCTAGTCTCACTTTGCCTTTCACTAATTTTGTGATTTGGAGCAAAACACTTCACCTCTCTGGACCACTTCCTTCTTCAGTGAAGTGAGATGCTTGGACTAATTAATCTCTAAGGCACCTTCAAGATTTAACTTTTATGATTCTATGAATTTCAGGCAGTGAGGCAAAGAGAAGTGAAGAATTTCAGGCAGGTGGAGGAAGGGATTTGGGGTCAAGAGATTTTAAGCAACAAGTAGCCAGTTAGCAAGGATACTTTGATTTGGAAGTTCCAAAGACAGACAGACACAAACACTCACTTGTGCACACACGGACATGCACAAGCGTGCACACACACACACACAGAGTACCTGTTAGCAATCCATAGTGAACGTTACAACAGGAATGAGGACATCTAATAAAACAGAGATGGACTCAACTACAAAGCACACCTGAAGGATGTAGGTGTAGGGAGTTGAGGCAATGAGACCACATCCTTAAACACATCCAATTTGGCAGAGCTAAGAATTCCACTGAGGGTAGAAAATCATCACTGCTGTGGACATTGCTTTTATAGGCCTAGATGAGCCGAAATTCAAGGGGATCTCTGAAGGGATCATTCTGACCTTCCAAACATAGGAACACATCTACTACTAGGTCTGACCTTGTTTTGCCTTTTTCCCTTCCTAGTTTCAGCCAGGCCTCGAAAGCAGAAAGGCCAAGATCCAACTAGAAAATCTGTTTCTGTTATATTCTCTTGGCTGCTTAGGAGACCTCTCTTGGCAGGCTTTCTGGTGCTTTGTCCAAGCCTGGGACCTCTCTTCCGTGGAGTTTCCATCACCTTGTTCAGGGGAGAAGAAGCTCTTAGCATCACCATGCAGTGCCTAAGAGGCAGTTGCTCTCTTTCTTTTCTTTCAGTCCTTTCTTTCCTTCTTTGTCCCCCAAAGAGTCCAGACAACCTGCACATAGAAGAACACAGAATAATAATAATTATAATGATAATAATAATAGCAGGAACTACCATTTTTGCCAGCTTACTATTGCTCAGGTATGAGACTAAGAACTTTATATATTATCTCAATAACTAATTCGGTAGGGATGGCAAATATTACTATAGTATAGAAATATTAAAAGGGATAAAATGAGTATTTCATATTGATAAAAATGAAATAAAAACAGTCCACCAAGAAGCTATACCAGCCATGAACTTTTACACACCTAACAATATAGTTCCAAAAATGTATAAAGCAAAAATGCTAGAATACAAGAATTGACAGAACCATTATATATAAGTTGTTAATATACACTTCCCTCTGAAATAGATCAAATAGGCAAAATTAAGTACGTGAAGAATTTATATGGCATAGTATAAAGCATAGTAACAAATTATATAGAACTTTGCACTCAACAGAGATTGCACATTGTTCTGAAACATATGTGGAAACAGTTACACTAATTGAACATGTATTAGATCCTAAAAAAAATCTTCACAAGCTCTAAGAAGCAGTATTCACCCAAGCATATTCATTGATCAAAATGCAGTAGACTTAGAAATTAAGAGCAAAAGGATAGCAAAAATAAAAACCTACCTACTTGAAAAATTTAAACACCTTTATAATAGATTATTGGGTGTGTCAGTCAAGGTTTAATCAGAAAGACTGGTCCCCTGAGAAATATCTTGGTTTGACTTTATGCAGTTGTGGGGGCTGGTTAAACAGTCTCTGTAACGCTGCTGTCATTGTGTCTAATACTGGAGCTTGAAGTCCTTAGGGCAGGCAGGCAGAATGTAAAGTGGGAGGAGCAAGAACAGGCTGGAACCCACAAGCACAAGCTGGAGCGCATGAGGACAGTTCCTGGCTCTGACCTTAGTCACGCAGAAGTCTGGGCCCTTTGTCATGGAGCTAAACACACACACACACACACACACATGCATACATGCACATGCACACACACACACACACACACACACACACACACACACACACTGAGTACATGTTAGCAATCAATAGTGAACATCACAACAGGAATGAGGAAATCTAATTACACCTCCGAATGAGGAGTCAGAGAAGCTGAAGGAGGATCCAGGAGAAGATGGAGCAGTTCCAGTCTTGAGTACTGTCCCACACCAACAGGAAGAGCCAGCAGACAATGTATGTGAACTATACAATGACTATTACCTCACTTATACTCTCCAAATTGCCCGTGAGAATCTCTCTTGTGGTCCAATCTAACTGGAAATACACAAGAAGGGGAATTCTGGGAAATGTAGTTCAGCCTAGCAAAGCTGATACTTTACAAAGCCACCACAATCTATCCCTTGCCAACTTGGAACCCATGCATATCTCCATACTTAATTTCCAAATAAAGATAATAACAAAGTCATGCTTCTGCCTGACATAATACAACTATCCCCAGACAATGAGAAACATGCTAACCCAGGGGTCAGAAAACTTTTTTTTAAAAGCCAGATAGTAAATATTTTAGGTTTTGCAGGCCACATGGCTTTTGTTGTAACTATTCAATGTTAGCATTATAGCATGAAAGCAGCCACAAATATGTAACCAAACGAATGTGGCTGTGTTCCAATAAAACATTATTTACAAAAACAGATGGCCAGCCCTTGGGCTATAGTTTGCCGACCCCTGTGTTAATCCTTTCACCAAGGGAGAATAAAAAGTCCTTTTTTGGATTTAAGTGATCTTTATTTTCCTCCTATTTAATTCACGCATCACCTTTTGATACCCTATAGCTTAAACATTGAGATATGTTAATTACACTTAGCACATCTTATATTAGATAAGGAGATAAGAGAGAAGGAAGAAAACAAAAATGTTTGGTTACTATATATGAAACATATCCATATCAAAATAAGGAAAAATAATCTAACTATTACAGAACTCTTTTCTGCAACTGATGAGGTTTCTTGTCTGGTTACAAATCTTCTTCCTAAAGGGTTCAGGCCATTAGCAGTTCTACCTGAATTGGAGGTAGTTGTAGTTTCCACTGACTTAGTAATCACAAAACACAGGTGTACTAAAAGTTGTCCTAGAGGACCTCCTGAGTATCAGAAATACTCATTGTGTAATAGCAACTCAATTTCCGCTTAATATTCAAGCACAATCACCACAGCCAGTATATTAAATCCTTTCTTTGCCTGTTGATTCAATAGCCTTAGGAGCCCAAAGTGGCCAGGTAGCAGACTCTATATCCAATTCAACAGCATGGAACTAAGACTTCTAGAGCAACAGCGCCTGAAATTGTGGGGCTGGGAAACAAAAATTGTATTCATGGATCACCAGGAATAATAATGAAAGCAACTATTTCCATTTTAACCCCCTTGATTTCTAGACTTGTAAATCCTGCTATGGGAAAAATAGCAATATAATGAATATCGATTTAGAGCATTTACCACAATCTGGAGGACCTTGCTTCAGACCCCCAAGGTGTTGCCACCTACCTGGTCCCATAACTGAGCCTTCACAAGGTGATTACATCATTCTATCATATATGTTGCATCAGAATTGCAGGTAAGACCAGTGAATTCCATGAGGATGAGCCCATTACCTCACTTCGTTTGTTATGAAGTGAGTTCCTTGGTCAAAAGTGATGCTGTATAGAATACCATGTTTTTGGATAAAGTATTTGGTCGGTTCACAAATAGAAGTTTTGGTAGAAGCATTGCAAGCAGACAAGCAAAAAAGACACATCCATATCCAATAAAGACAAAGTGCTATCCCTTCCATGATGGAAGCTGACCAATGTAATCAACCTGCCATGAGGTAACTGGCTGATTCCACCAGGTAATAGTGCCATGTTGTGGGTTCAGTGTTAGTCTCTACTATTGGCAGAGTGGGCATTCAACGATGGCTATATCCAAATAGGCCCTAAATAGTGAAAGTTCCTGTTGCTGATCCCAGCATAACCTCCATCCTGATTCCATGGCCACTGGTTCATGAACTCTCTGGGCAGCAACAGGAGTGACTAGAGGGGAAAGCTGACTGACATCCACAGAACAGGTCATTCTGTTCGCCTGATTATTAAAGTCCTCCTTAGTGAGTGTTCACATGGGACACAAATATCTTTATATTTTGTGCCCATCTGGAGAAGCTTATCCACATACCTCTTCCCCAGGCTTCCATCTCACTGATTTTCCAGTTGTGTTCCTTCCAAATCCCTGACCATCTAGCCGAATCATTAGCCCCAGCCCATGAATTGCTGTAGAATCACTTGTATGGCCATCTATCATTCTAGGCAAAATGGGTAACTATATGCTCTGTTCAAAGTCCTGCCCACAGGAGGAATTTCCCTTCACCACTGTCTTTCAGAGCAGTCCCAAAGTAGGGTTGCAGTGCTCTACCTATCCACTTTTAGGTGGTTTCTGCACATCATGAAGAATTACCTGTAAACAAACTTCAAGTATTTTTATCCTCAGTCAACTAATCATAGGGAAGCCATAGATGTTGTTGAAAGAAAGAAGGAACTGTAGCTAGAAAGGGGTCATGGACATCTGGGCTACTTCATTGTGCAACTTATTTGTGCCTTCAGGGCCTGCTTAAGTCCAATATCATAGATATCTCTTCCTTTTGATGAAGGAGTGTTGCTGTGCGTGCCCAACTTTATGGTTTTGTGGGTCAGACATGCCCAGTCCGTGATGAGCATCTCAGGTCGCATGGTAATTTGGTAGCTCATGGTCAAGCATTTAGTCTCTACTAAGGCCCAGTAACAAGCCGAAAGTTGTTTCTCAAAAGGGGAAAGTATGGCTTTGCTAAAAAATTGTAAGTGTTTGTACTGTGATTCACCTATAGGATGGGGCCTACCAAAGGCTCCAAACAGCTTCCCTATGTACCACTGATACTTCAAGTACTATCATATCTTCTGAGTCATATGGCCCAATTAGCAGAACAGCTTGCATAGCAGCTTAACCTGTTGCAGAGCCTACTCTTATTCTGGGATTCACTTAAAACAGGCAGCTTTTCAGGTCACTCAGTAAATGGGTCAGAGTAGCATGTCCAAATGAGATATATGTTGCCTCTGAAATCCAAAGAGGCCCAGTAGGCATTGTGCCTCTTTCTTAATGGTAGGAGGAGACAGATGCAGCAACTTGCCCTTCACCTTAGAAGAGAAATGTCTTCATATCTCAGATAATTGGACGCCTAGAATTTTTCACTAAAGTGGCAGGTGCTTGAATTTCTGTGGGATTTATCTCCCACCCTCTGGCACACAAATGCCTTTTCAATATGTCTAGAATAGTTGCTACTTTTTGCTCTGACTCTGCCAGTTTCTGGATGTGTCTATTCTAATTATACATTCTAGAACTGGAAAAATAACCACAAAGTGGGTTTGGGTACACACTGGGCCCACTGTAAGATGGGCCTGAGCCATGTATTAGATATACATTGCTGCCTAACAAATCATTTCAAAACTTAGAAGCTGAAAACAACAAACACTTATTATCTCATAGTTCCTACTGGTCAGGAATCTGGGTGCAGCTTAGCTGAATGCCTCTAGTGCAAGGTCTCTCATGAGATTGCAGCCAAGCTGTTGCCTGGGGCTGCAGTCATCTCAAGACCTGATTGGGCATGAAGGACCCATTCCCAAGATCACTCGCCTGGTTGTTAGCAGGCTTCAGTTTCTCTGTGTTGTTGCACTGAGGGCCTCAGTTCCTCACCATGCTACATGGGCATGTCCATAGAGTTGCTTACAACTCTTACATACATGGCAGTATGCTTCCCGCAGTGCAAGTGATCTGAGAGAAAGAGAGGGAAAGACACAAAGAGAATGAACCAAAGACAAAAGCCGTAGTCATTTTATACCCTAATACAGGAAATGTTATCCCATTATTTCTTCCATATTCTATTCATTAGAAGCAAGTCACTAGGTCCAACCCATACTCAAGTAGAAGGGATTACACAAGGGTGTGAATACCAGGAAACGGGGATCATTGGGGACCACATTAGAGGCTGCCAACCACATTAGATTATTGAAATAAAAATGAAAATAAATGCCACAGAGCAACTAAACCCTTGAGCCACAACTACTGAGCCCACGCACTGCAACTACTGAAGCCCGTGCACCTAGAGTCCATGCTCCGCAACAAGAGAAACCACCACAATGAGAAGCCCTAGCACCGCAACAAAGAGTAGCCCCTGCTCACTAGAGAAGGCCCATGCACAGCAACGAAGACCCAATGCAGCCAAAATAATAAATAAAGAATTTTTAAATAAATAAATAAAAATAATTTTAAAAAGACAAAAAAATGAAAATGACAAACAATTGATTTAGAAATAAACATTAAAAGATCAAATAGCAAAATTCCTCAGGTCTTCACACAACACATCCCATTTTACAGATTGGAAATTCAAGGCATAGAATGGTTAAAAATATGTGCCCAAGATAATTTAGTTAGTGACAAAACTGACACTCAAATCTCAGTCTAATTCCAAAGGCTCATTCTGACTCTAACGTCTCCTCCCTAAAGTCCTTTAATGAGGTCATTTATTCCAGATAGCTCTGTTCTTCTGTTCCTTCTCGTCTCTTTCTCCCTACTTTTTTCTCTACTTCTCTTCCATCAAAGAAAAAGATTATTCAGGGAATGGCATATTTACCTTATTGGACCTACTAAGACAACCTCAAATGTGAGGTCATATTTTTTACAGAGAAGTGACCACTTTAAACAATAATCCATGGCCTATCACACTGAACTGTCTCTTCCCCTCTGATGATTTTACATCTTTCCTGTACATTTTGACTTCTGAGCAGGAGCTGGTGATTTTGATACCACAATTTCAGCACACTTGTTCCTTAGCAACAACAACTGAGTTGTCTTTGCAGGTACCTCAAGTTTCAGAGCTGCTCAGAACTTCCCCTCTAAAAGGGCCAGAGTCACTCTCAGAACAATGAATCCAGAGTTTAAAATATAACTTGAGTGGTGTAAGCATACACTCCCATCCCCACCCACTCCTCCCACTTCCCTTTCCCTCCTTCCTGGAGGCCCAACCAGTGAGATTTCAGCAATAATTTCTGTAGTTCGGGAAAATGCCAAGGTCACACTAGGGAGTACCGGGCTGCCCAGAGGACAGTTTCATTTCCCACTGCTTACCTACAAATAAGAAACAACTTGCATGTTTAGAATGATCATTTTCTGTATGTAGCTGAAATAAATCTCAGACCACAAATTAAAGGTTGAAAGAAATAAACTTTATTGTTTAATAGCCAAACAATTTATTTTATGAGCCTCATTCCACATAGAAGTAGAAACCTAGTACATCAATTCAGGAATCCATCTTTAGAGTTGACTTGAGGTGCAGGGTGGGTGGGGGGAGGATGGGTGGGGAAGACAGGGGAGGGGGACTCTGGCCTTTAGTTGTCATCTGTCTATACCTGTATCTATTGAGATGTCTATCATTCAGTTGGTCTCTAATCTTAAAGCCATTCCCAGTCCCTTGTGTCTGACTGCAGGCTCCTCCAGGCTGGCTCTATCTCAGGTACCTCTGTGCTCCTCTCCGAGGTACAGAAACATTCAGCTGTACTTCTATCCCATCTGGTAAGGAGAATCCTACAAGTCTTGTGACCTCCTTGGAAGAAAGATACAGCCTTCCTTCTCCTCTAAATCCCTATACCTGTCTGATGAAGGTTCCACTTCCTTCATTGCCCCCCAAAATTGGCCCTGGGGTTGGGAGGCAAGCCACAGAACCCCTGCTCAGGGACAAATAATGTCTCGCTTCCTCTCAGACACAACTTCTTCTTCCTCCTCCAGTTCTGTAGACTAATCCCAGGTAGAAAGGAGATGAGGGGGACAAACTGGCTTTGAGTAACCAAATATTATTCTAAGTCCTTTTGTCTTCTTCCTCGACCTAAGTCGTTTTTTGTTTGTTTGTTTTTTGCGGTACGCGGGCCTCTCGCTGTTGTGGCCTCTCCCGTTGCGGAGCACAGGCTCCAGACACGCAAGCTCAGTGGCCATGGCTCACGGGCCCAGCCGCTCCGTGGCATGTGGGATCTTCCCGGACCGGGTCACGAACCCGTGTCCCCTGCATTGGTAGGCGGACTCTCAACCACTGCGCCACCAGGGAAGCCTTTTTTTTTTTGCTGCATTTGGGTCCTTGTTGCTGCATACGGGCTTTTCTCTAGTTGCAGCGAGCAGGGGCTACTTTTCCTTGCGGCGTGCAGGCTTCTCATTGCAGTGGCTTCTCTCATTGCAGAGCACAGGCTCTAGGTGTGGGGCTTCAGTAGTTGTGGCACACGGACTCAGTAGTTGTGGCTCGTGGGCTCTAGAGCGCAGGCTCAGTAGTGGTGCACAGGCTTAGTTGCTCCACAGCATGTGGGATCTTCCCGGACCAGGACTCGAACCCGTGTCCCCTTCATTGGCAGGCAGATTCCTAACCACTGCGCCATCAGGGAAGTCCTGGATCTAAGATTTTAAGACTGAAAAAGAACTATTTCACTCTTGTTCTCTGGTTTTTCTGAAGACAATCTGTAACTCAAGAATGGGGGAAAAGCCATAGGATAAATAAGAATTATGGGAGAATACATATCAATTAATACCAAAATATTATTTCAATATTATTACAAATAAGCACATTTTCCTGCCTTACAAAAAAATCTGTGTCATTTCTTTTAAAATCATAGTCCTTTATTTTCTTTCACATCCACCCAAAGCAGGAAACTCTGCTGAATGTCCTAAGTGTCCTTGGACACTTAAAAAAAGTATGAGACACAGTCCCTTTCCTTAAGAGTGGTTGTTATGGGGGCTTCCCTGGTGGCGCAGTGGTTGAGAGGCTGCCTGCAGATGCAGGGGACACAGGTTCGTGCCCCGGTCCGGGAAGATCCCACGTGCCACGGAGCTGCTAGGCCTGTGAGCCATGGCCTCTGAGCCTGCGCGTCTGGAGCC
Organism: Aethalodelphis obliquidens; assembly: GCF_003676395.1. Classification (NCBI taxonomy): domain Eukaryota; kingdom Metazoa; phylum Chordata; class Mammalia; order Artiodactyla; family Delphinidae; genus Aethalodelphis; species Aethalodelphis obliquidens. The sequence goes on from NW_020837956.1 coordinate 4,553,763, forward strand.
TGTGCTCCACAACGGGAGAGGCCACAACAGTGAGAGGCCCGCATACCGCAAAAAAAAAAAAAAAAAAAGAGTGGTTGTTATGGGTTGAATTGTGTCCCCCAAGAAGATATGTTGAAATCCTAACTCCCAGCACTTCAGAATGTGACTTTATTTGGAAATAGGATTGTTGCAAAAGCAATTAGTTAAGAATAGTTTGTACTGGGACTTCCCTGGTGGCTCAGTGGTTAAGAATCCGCCTGCCAATGCAGGGGACATGGATTCAAGCCCTGGTCCCAGAAGATCCCACATGCCACAGGGCAACTAAGCCAGTGCGCCACAACTACTGAGCCTGCGTGCCACAACTACTGAAGCCTGCGCACCTAGAGCCTGTGCTCCGCAGCAAGGGAAACCACTGCAATGAGAAGTCCGTGCACTGCAACAAAGTAGCCCCTGCTCGCCGTAGCTAAAGAAAGCCCACGTGCAGCAACAAAGACCCAACGCAGACAAAAATAATTAAAAATAAGAAAAGAATAGGTCATACTGGTGTCCTTATAAGAAGAGAAGAGATACAGAGAGCGAGACACATGGAAGAAAATTAGCACGTGACAACAAAGACAGATATTGGAGTGATGCATCTATAAGCCGAGAAACAGCCAGGATTGCCCGCAAACACCAGAAGCTAAAAGAGGCAAGAAGGGATCTCCTCTACAGATTTCATAAGAAAATATGACCTTATATTTGAGGATGTCTCATAATTGTTTCTATAAGGTAAATATGCCAGTCCCTGAATAGCCTTTCCCCATTTGATGAAACAACATGGAGCATAGCCCTGTCAAGCACCTTGATTTTGAACCTAGCCGCCAGAACTATGAGAAAATAAATGTCCAGTGTTAAATCACCCAGTTTGTCGTACTTTGTAACAGCAGCCCTGGGAAATGAGTACAGTAGTCAATTAAAGTTTCAAAAACTCAGATATCACAAAGCAGTTATAGAATAATGCAGTGTTAAACTGTGTGGCACTAAGGAGATTTGCAAAAGGAGTCCTCAGGGGCCACCGGGTTAATTCATTCACAACGTTAACACAAAGAGGTTTACCTCTCATTGGCCTTTTCCGTCCCATGCTTCAAGATATCACAAGAGAAAGCCTCCAGCTAAAGGTCAGTCTTCCTGGAGGAAGAGGCTCTTCTTTTGAACACAAATGCCATAGGCTCCAAAGATAAACAGGACAAGTCCTCACATCTAGGAAAGTTACGCTTGCTATGACTGTCAGCTCCAGGATGGGACCAACAATGTGGCTCTGAGCTTCCCCCAACCAGAGCCTCAACCAACAGGAGAATTCTGTCTTATTAGACCTGTTTTGAATCTTCATTTCTTTGCCTGAAACCTTGCTGATTGGATAATAACAGTGGATCCTACACAGCCTGCCTGATTTGATTCTGCCAAGTCCTCCTCTACTCTTAGGACCTCTTTGACATGGGCCACTAAATTAGGTGTCTCTATTGGGGCTTCAATACCCACCAGTTATATAACAAATAAATTCTCTTTTCCATAGTCGCAGGATTGACCATTACACATTTTTCTGTTTTCAGGGAAGGAAGTAAGAAATGGGGAAGGAGATTGGTCTCAAAGGACAGTGTGGTAAGGGCAGAATGAAAACCCAAATTATGGACTTAGAAAAGGACTAAGGAAATGAAAACTGGTTGGGCTTGCTTGTCTCTTCACTTTCCCCTATCTCCCACATCCAAGTAATCAGCAGATTTTATCCATTTTATGTCCAAAATATATCTCAGATCTATTCTTTCAAATTTCAATAACCACTACTTTTTCAGACCAGAAAACCATCATCTCTGTCCTACACAACTGCTAAAACCTCTTAATTGAGCTCTCTTTTTCCAATCTTATTCTCATTTAATACAAAGCAAGTACAATAATCTTAAATTATGAATAAAATCATGTCTTCTGGTTAAAATCCTTCAGCTTTCATTTTCAGCCAAGATGGAATAACAGAGACTAGATCTGTCCTCCTTCCCTAAGCAATTAGAAAAATGGACAAATTTATTTATCTATATATATATATATACATAAAACTATTTTTCAGACAGGTAAGAACAGCTAGAGTCTGTGGCTTTCTTGCTTGGGTCCATTCCCATCCTACCACCCCCAGGTTAGTTACTGAGAATGGTAGCTTTAAAAAGGTAAGGCTAGTTGTAAAAACCAGCAGCTTTACTCACTTGCATGAACTTACTACCTAGAGGTAGTTTCTAGTCCACATCCCTGGGAAGGGTTAACCAAACCGATCTCATGAGTTGCAGAGACAGAGATCTAGATAGAGGAGGTTAGGGTGGCTAGAATCTGTGGAGCAGAGTACTGGAGAAGAGTGGAAATTACAAAGATAGAGATAGAGATGGACATGGCAAGGGAGATGGAGATGGTGGGGAGAGAAAGAGAGAGAGGGAGAGGGAGAGATTCAAAAGTCTAGAGAGATCCCATCAAGTCTCTGGCTGAGTACTGATCTATACATGTGTAAGAGGAATCTACCCTAGGCCAGGGAAGGAACCACCTGAATGGAGTAGGCAAAACAATTCACAGATCTGCAGATAGTTTGTGTTCCTACTAGCCAGAGTAGAAAGACCTCATATCATAATTCATGGGGCATTAGGTAGATTCCCTTTTTTAAGTCTTAATAGTAGCACTGAGTTAGCTCTAGATTAAAGGCTACTCTCGACCTGCTCTAATAAAACTTAAAAGCAAGCCCCAAAATAAGCCAAATGATCCCAGGTAACTTAACTGTACCTCAGAACAAAATCCATTATTAGTTAAAGAAATAGAACAAAATCCAGCAAAACAATATAAAATTTACAGTGTCTGGCATCCAATAAAAAATTACCAAGTGTGCAGATAGGACCTCTAGTTATGACAGAATGAAGAGGTATGTGAATCCTCTCTTCAAAAAATTATAAACTGGATTAAATTGTCAAAAATAACCATTTCAGGGCCCTGGAGAATGACCAAAAGCACACACCACATTGAGAAGCAATTATTAATTTTTTTTAAATTGAAACTTCAGGTAAGAACAGCAAGAGTCTGTGGCCTTATTGCGTGGGTCCATTCGCCTTGTCCTGCCCCCAGGTTAGTTACTGAGATCGATAGTTTTTAAAAGGTTAAGCTAGTTGTAAAAACAAGCAGCTTTGCTGCCAAGGGGCAAGACTAGACTTGGGGCAGGAAGCAAAAAGCCATGACAACCTTGTCAGTTAAAAAAGAAAAATTGGTAGAAAATAAACAGGTAAAACTCACAACTTTGCTAGTCTGAGTTTGTGATCACAGCTGGGGCAAGCAGCCAGACCAGGTAGAAATTTAACAAGGAGATCTTGAAAATAACAGAGCCATAGAAGAGCTAGATTAGCTCTTCATCTGTCCCTGGCTGACTGGAAAACTACATGTGTGCCAGGGGAAACTCAAGAGAGCTCAGTGGAAAGTAAAATCCTAGGCATACTTGAGAACTAGCTAAACTTTGTTTTGTTTTGGTGTGTATTTTTTAAATTAATTTTTATTGGAGTATAGTTGATTTACAACGTTGTATTATTTTCTTGCTGTACGGCAAACTGAATCAGTCATACATATACATATATCCACTCTTTTTGAGATTTCCTTCCCATTTAGGTCACCACAGAGCTTTGAGTAGAGTTCCCTGTGCTCTACAGTGGGTTCTCATTAGTTACCTATTTTATACACAGTAGTGTATTTATGTCAATCCCAATCTCCCAGTTCATCCCACCTGCCTTTCCCCCCTTGGTAACCATAAGGTTGTTCTCTACACCTGTGACTCTATTTCTGCTTTGCAAATAAGTTCATCTCTACCACTTTTCTAGATTCCACATATAAGCAATATTATACAATATTTGTTTTTCTCTTTCTGACTTACTTCACTCTGTATGACAGTCCCTAGGTCCATCCACATCTCTGCAAATGGCACTATTTCATTCCTTTTTATGGCTGAATAATATTCCATTGTATCTGTATACCACATCTTCTTTATCCATTCCTCTGTCGATGGATATTTAGGTTGTTTCCATGTCCTGGTTATTGTAAATAGCGCTGCAACGAACATCAGGGTGCATGCATCCTTTCAAATTATGGTTTTCCATGGATATATGCCTAGGAGTGGGATTGCTGGTTTATGTGGTAGCTCTATTTTTAGTTTTTTAATGAACATCCATACTATTCTCCACAGTGGCTGTACCAATTTACATTCCCACCAACAGTGTAGGAGAACTAGCTAAACTTTGAATGAACTCACTCCTCAATCTACACATAGATAGTCCAGCAGAGGGGAGGGTTAAAGCCCAAGGTGTTAAAGCAAAATCTCTGCTCAAATTATTGGCTGATGACTAGGCTATGCTGACACAGGGATGACCTCTAGTTAAGCTAGGATAAAAAATAAAAACAAGAATAAGAATCTGGGCAGAGACATTAGCAGTGGCCTGCAACCCCTGAGGGTGAAAGATTCCACTATTTAAGTTCAGACAAATTTTTTAAAAATCAGGGGAAAAAAACTGGACTACAGACTTGCTACCATGTATTACTGAAAATGCCTGACTGTCAACCAAAAGTTATGAGAAATGCCAAGAAACAGTAAAGTGTGATTTACATTCAGGAAAAAGTCAGTAATAGAAACTAACTCAATGAGCCCAGATGTTGGATTGAGCAGACAAGACTTCAAAGCAGCTATTATAAATATATTCAAATAATTAAAGAAACTATGGTCAAAGAATTAAAAGAAAATATTAACATAGCTAATAAACAAGGAATTTCAATAAAGAAATGGAAACGATATAAAAGACCCAAATGGAAATTCTAGAGTTGAAAAGTACAAAATCTAAAATGAAATGTGTGGCCTTAATGGGCTCAGCATCAGATATGAGTTGGCAAAAGAGCAAATCAGTGAACTGGATGATAGATTATTAGAAATGTTCCAATCTGAATAATAGAGAAAAAAAAGAATGCAGAAAAATAAAAATATAGAGAGCTTCAAAGACCTGTGGGACAGCATCAAGCATACCCACTAGCCATAATATAGGAGCACCAGAAGGTGAGAAGACAAAGAGTTAGAAAAAACACTTGAAGAAATAATAGCTAAATATTCTCCAAATTTGATGACAAACATTAATCTTCAAATCCAAGAAATTCAACAAACCCCAAGTGTGATAAACTTAAAGAAATCCACTCCTAGACACATCATAGTCAAAAAGTTGAAAGCCAAAAAAAAGGAAATTCTTGAAATCAGTAAGAGAAAAATGACTCATACAAGGGAACAAAAATGTAAATAATAGCTGATTTTGCATCAGAAATAATAGAGGCCAGAAAGCAGCAGAGTGACATATTCAAAATGCTGCGAGAAAAACCTTTTAATCAAGAATTCTATTTTTTTAACATCTTTATTGAGGTATAATTGCTTTACATTGTTGTGTTAGTTGCTGCTGTATAACAAAGTGAATTAGCTATACGTATACATGTATCCCCTTGCATCTCCCTCCCACCCTCCCTATCCCACCCCTCTAGGTGGTCACAAAGCACCGAGCTGATCTCCCTGTGCTATGCGGCTGCTTCCCACTAGCTATCTATTTTACATTTGGTAGTGTATATGTGTCCATGCCACTCTCTCACTTCCTCTCAGCTTACCCTTCCCCCTCCCCATGTCCTCAAGTCCATTCTCTACGTCTATATCAATCAAAACTAAAAATAAGGACATTTCCAATGATCAGCAATTCAGAGAATGTGTTACTAGTCAAACTGTCATACAAGAAATACTAAAGGAAGTCCTTCAGGCTGAAAGGAAATAATACCAGATAGTAAATCAAGTCCATAGGGAGAAATGAGCACAGAAATGATAAATATGTGGGTAAATAAAACAGATAAATAAGTATAATATTTAAGAAATATATATTTATAAATATATAAAATATAGCTCATGAATATATTTTCTCTTTTCTTCTCTTAATTTGTTTTAAAACATGATTGTATAAAATAGTAATTATAACTCTATATTATTGGGTTTATAACACATACATTAAAATATATGACAATGAGGAATACACAAATAATTAGTATGTGTCCTTTATTTTGTTCTATAAATAGTGCAAAGGATGCAGAAATAATATACATGACAATGATATAGGAAGGAGATGGAAATGGAGTTATATTGGAGCAAAGTTGATATAATTTCCTGGAATTAAGTTAGTATTAACCTGAAGTAGATTGTGATGATTAAGATGTATACTATAATCCCTAGAGCAACAACAACAGCAACAACAAAAAGCTTTAAAAATAGTGTTAAAAAATCAAAAGAGAAATGAAAGTGGTATACCAAAATGTTTGTTTGACACAAAAAATACAATAAAGGTACACAGGAACAAAAAAGCCATGAGATATATTGAAGGCAGATATGTAAATCCAACCATGTCAAATAGTATGTTAAATGTGAATAGATTAAATGCTCCAGTCCAAAAGCAGAGAGTGTCAGACTCAGAGAAAAAGCAACAATATGTAGTCTAAAAGAAACAGTTTAGATTCCAAGACACAAATGAATTGCACATAAAAGGATAGTGTGATTGTTAATTTTATGTGTCAACTTGGCTGGACCATAGTGTCCAGATTTTTGGCTGAACATTATTCTGGATATTCCTGTGAAGGTGTTTGTGGATGAGATTGACATTTAAATTGAAGGACTTTGAGTTAAGCAGATTAATTTCCATAATGTAGGTGAGCCTTACCCAAATAAGTTGAAGGTCTTAATGGAACAAAGACTGACCTCCCCTGAGCAAGAAGGAATTCTGCCAGTAGATGGATCAAACTGCAACTCCCCTGGGTCTCCAGCCTGCCAGCCTATTCTGCAGATTTTAGATTTACCATGTAAGCCAGCTTTTTAAAGATAATCCTTCTCTCTCTCTGTCTCTCTGTCTCTCTCTACCTGAGGACTCATGTCTATCTTCAATTCTGGAAATTTTTCAACCATTATCACGTCACATATTTGCACCTCTCTTTTCTCTATTTTCTGTCTCTGCAATCCCTACTAGATATATGGTACAACCTCTTATTTCAACCTCCATGTCTTCTAATTTCCCTTTTGATTTTTCTGTTTTTCCTCTCTGTGTCGTGCATTCTGTATGATTTCTTTACATTTATCTGCTAATTCTGTAATTTTCTCTTCAGCTAATCTAAACTGCTATTTAATCTGGTTTTCTCAATGTTTTCTCGATATTTCGACTCCTAGAATATCTGTATGTTCCAATTATTTATTGCTACATAACAAATTATCTCAAAACTTAGCATCTTAAAACAACCTTTTATTTTGCTCATGATTTTGTGGATTAGGAATTCAGATAGGGCTCAGTTAGAGGTTCTGGCTTAGGGTCTCTTAGGAAGTTGCATTCAGACAGTGGTTAGAGCTAGAAGAGCAGAGGGCTGGAGAAGTTGTGGATAGCCAGATAGCTCTCTTTCTTTATGTTGTCTCAAGACCTCTGCATATAGTCATTTTGTATAGGCCTGACAATTCCTGGGCAGTTGAACTCCTTACATGGCAGCTCAGGACTAAGCACAAATGATCCTGTCAACAAAGCAAAAATTGCCTCACATTTCTGATGTAGCCTCAAGAAGTCACACAGCACCACCTATACCACATTCTATTAGTTACAAGTGAGTCACAATCATGTCCCTCAAGGAAAGGGACACAGACCCCATCTCTCGATGGAAGGAGTATAAAAGACACATTGTAAGAGAAAAGCATGTGGGATGGGAAATATTGTTGAGGCATCTATGGGCAATGATTTTGGAAAATACAAGCTACTATACTACATGATTTTCTTTCAAATCCTTCTTTTTAAAAAAAATACGTCCTGTTCTTACCTTACAAATTCTATTCCTTCCTCTCTTTTTTTGAACATTTGAAAGCATACTTAAAGTCTCTTTTGCATTGTGTCCTGGATTGTGGATAAGACCCCATCAAGCTTTTCCATGGCTGCATCTGCTGGGGGTTCTATGGGATTCACTGATTTCACGTAAATATTTAATTTAAATTCTTGGCACAGGGCTTCTCTATGATGAGGTTATTGTGAGAATTTGAGCCTGCATAGGCAGCACAGGATAAGGGTCTTTATTTCTCTTAGCTGACTCTTTTGACATTCATGGTCAAAAATGGGAGCCTCAGAACTTCCCTGGTGGCTCAGTGGTTAAGAATCTGCCTGCCAATGCAGAGGACACAGGTTCAATCCCTGGTCCCAAAAGATCCCACATGCCGTGGAGCAACTAAGCCCATGAGCCACAACTACTGAAGCCATGTGCCCAGAGCCCGTGCTCTGCAACAAGAGAAGCCACCACAATGAGAAGCCCGCGCACTATATCGAAGAGTAGCCCTTACTCGCTGCAACTACAGAAAGCCCACGCACAACAACAAAGACCCAACGCAGCCAAAAATAAAAATAAATAAATTTATAAAAAATAAAAAAGGGAGCCTGGCCCATTCTCTGTGAGGAGCCCAGCTACAACTTACGCAATGCACAGGAGACCTAAAGACTGGACCGCCACCCTTTCCACCTGTTAAAATCCATACTCTAAGGTGCTGGGATTGCTCATAAAACATAAGTAGCACTGACCTCTGTGGATTCTCCCTTAATTTCTGACACCTGGAAATTTCTATTTCTTACAAGTTCAGCTATGGACTCAAAAAAAATGTTTTTCGTATCTAGAAATTTTATGTGTTAGGAGTGGAAAGAGGATTTCCCATGTTTTCTTGGTCCTCTTCTTGACCAAAAGTCAACTGTGTTTCTAAGTATAGAGCTTTAGATTACTGAATGCTTGCATTTAATGAACAAATAAGCTCTTCTTTATGGTTCCCCTAACTTCATTGTAGGAGAAAATAAGAGAATGGGGTTTTTGTGCAAAGGAATAAAGGTATGGGTGTGTATTTGAGGGAAACCTATAAGGGAATGGACAAGTTCAGAGCTTGCTAGATTCAGGTCACAGATGTTAAGGGCCCATTCTATTTATTTATTTATCTATCTATTTTAAAATTTTATTGAAGTATAGTGGATTTACAATATTGTTATTAGTTTCAGGTATACTACAAAGTGATTCAGATATAGATAGATAGATAGACAGATAGATATAGATAGATTCTTTTTCAGGTTATTTTCCATTATAGGTTATTACATGATACTGAATATAATTCCCTGTGCTATAAGGACACATTCTTGAAGAGTTGTTCCAACGTGAGTCTGCTGCCTGGAAAGTACCCAGTAAGAGTTCACAGGATTCTGGTGATAGTCACTATTCAATGACCTTTTTATCCCCATCAATTGACCATCCAGTCTTCAGATGGAGGGTTCTGTATTCTCAGAACCCTTGACCTCCAGCTTTCTAACTGAGAAGTGAGGAGTAGCAGCACCTCGCGCTGCTGTGATTCTATCCAGGCCACGGTGTTTGCCAACCCAAGGAGAAGGCTTCAGAAAACTGAAGTGAACATTCTGGAAAACCACTAAGCTTTGGAAAAGCATTCTCTTACTTTTTCTTCATGGAGGAACAAAGCATAATAGAGCATCAAAAACAAAGGCAGATGGAGGGTTCACCCATGAATGTCACAGTTCAGAGATTTTAGGCACAGGTGAGGTATGAGGTAATAAGAATCCTAAGGAAACTCAATCTAATCTAGCAGAGCCAGTTCCCAGGGAGGTGGGGGAAATGGGATTTTAATAAAGTTAGTCTTCAGTTTATTTTCTCCCCTCTCCTCCTCCTCTTGTCACTTACTCAAAAGGAACCCTTTTCAGGACTTCCCTGGTGGTGCAGTGATTAAGAATCTACCTGCCATTGTAGAGGACACTGGTTCGAGCCCTGGTCTGGGAAGATCCCACATGCCGTGGAGCAACTAAGCCCGTGCGCCACAATTTGAAGCCCACGCCTAGAGCCCGTGCTCCACAACAAGAGAAGCCACTGCAATGAGCAGCCCGCACATGCCAACGAAGAGTAGTCCCCACTTGCCGCAACTAGAGAAAGCCTGCACCCAGCAACGAAGACCCAGCCCAGACAAAAATAAATAAATAAATTTGTATTTTTTAAAAAAAGGAATTCTTTTCAGGTTTCTGTCTGAAAGTGCCCTTTCAAAAGGAGATTCGTGAGGGTTCGTATTTATACAACTGCTCTTACATAAGCAAGATGATAATGATGACTCTCCAACCACTACCCATTCCTCAAGGTCCAGTTAAATTCCCACCCCTACATGAAGTATTCTCTGTCAACTCCAGCCCAGTCTAACTTCTCCTTTTCTCTTCCCTCCAATTTACTGTCTATTTCATTCACTGGTCACCTCACACATGCCTCAGTATTTTTCCTGTCATTGTCTCAAGTTGTTATTTATCTCTAATATTCTTTGCAAACTTTTAGTATGTTGAGTTTTGATCTCTCTAATCAGATTATAGGAGTTTTAAGTCCGGGAGTGTAGATTGCACATCTTCATTTTAATAATTTATAGCATTCACTGTAGGCTAAGTATGACACAAAGGCTCCATATATATTAATAAATGATAGCTTATTTATTCACTGCTCCTGTTTGGAAGTTTATATGATATACCACATATTCAGAAACCGGGATGCTCTGGAATACAAAGAACCCTTGAAGAAGTTGTGCAGTCTCACCATGCTTCAGTTTCCCACCAGCAATATGGAGATGACAATACTTGCTGCTCTCTGCTTTGCTGGTAGATGAGAATGTTGTTGTTATTATTATTTTTTTAAATTATGTGACATAATATCTTTTTTAAAATTTATTTAATTTTTTTGGCTGCATTGGGTCTTCGTTGTCGTGCGCGGGCTTTCTCTAGTTGTGGTGAGCAGGGTCTACTCTTCCTTGCAGTGCATGGGCTTCTCATTGTGGTGGCTTCTCTTATGGAGGACAAGCTCTAGGCGCGTGGGCTTCAGTAGTTGTGGCTCACAGGCTCTAGAGCTCAGGCTCTGTAGTTGTGGCGCACGGACTTAGTTGCTCTGCGGCATGTGGGGTCTTCCCAGACCAGGGATTGAACCCGTGTCCCCTGCACTGGCAGGCGGATTCTTAACCACTGCGCCACCAGGAAAGTCCCTGACATAATGTCTTTATAAGCTTTCTGTAAAGTCTGGGCACAGGTGTGCCTCACTTTGCACAAATCACATAGTTACAAAAATTAGAGAAAAATGAGATTTTACCGACTTATTGTTTACTTCACATTTAAAGTTTAATATGAGTTTGTAGGTTGTGAAATTAAATATCCAGTAGGGACTTAAGAAAAAAAAAAAAGAACTCTTGGTCAGATAAACTTGACTTGAAATAAAGACCCTGTCCTAATTTATATATTTATAAATCTGGAATTTCCCTTGCACTCTCCCCCAACATGGAGAAGGTCCATAAGTGATCCATCGATCAAATCCCTCTTTTTCTGATTTGCACAATCCCCATTCTTGTTTATTCTCTGTTAAACCCACCTGGTGAAACTCCAAATTCAGTAAGCCAACCTTCTGCCTCCAGGGCCCCTGCACCTTAAATATGGAGCTCCTCTGAGGATAATTAATCACACAGCCCTGTAGATTTCACCATCACCAATCTCCTCAAACCCCCAGCCTTGCCACCACCCCCAGAACTCATAGTAAATGACTTTGCCTCCCACTTAACTGGAAAAAAAAAAAAAATATATATATATATATATATATACATATATATACATATATATACATACATACACATATATATACACACATGCGTATATATATACAAATATGTGTGTGTGTCATAAGATGATAACAACCTCAACAAAATTGCTCTGTTCAACCCCACCCAAATCCCCTCCCCAAGAAACTTATGTAATTAAGATGTGACTTTGGGTGTCCCTTTGGCCATCAGAGACTTAAGTAACTTGACCTAAACGCTAAACCCTCAATTTCTCTACCTGTATGAGCCTAGAGACCATCCTTAAGGATTATGCAAATGCAACACTTAATTGCTTTTGCCTTATCTATTCCTTTTGCACTCTGTGTTTTGTCTCTAAGGAGTCTTTGACAGCCAGGATGCTCACCTTGGCCCCTTCACTGTTTTCCACAGGAAATCCTATTATAGTTGTGATTTTGCGAATTTCATAACTTCACTGAAGGCCTAAGGAGTTATGGGGAGGTATCACATACTGCTTTTTACCAGTACAGTGATCTTATACCCAATTTCCTATCTCAGAGCCATCCAAAGCCCCTGCTCTTGACCTATGACCTTCAACACCATGGGCCAGTGAAATGTAACTCACTTCCTAATGCTTCTTTCTTGAGGTGACCCTGGCCAGTCTGCCCAGTCTCCAGCTCTTTGGGATTCTGGAAAATAAAATTTTCAACATCTCATTGTACTCATCTTTTTTGAAACTTCTCTTTACTTCCATTTTCAGTGGAAAGGCTGGTTTAAGGGTTTTGTTTGTTTTTGTTTTTCATTACTTGAAGGCTTCTTACACCACCCATTCTTGGAGTTCTATTTGTATCTTGGACATAACTTGAACACACAAATTCAGTATATTTTAAATGAACCTGCCCGTCTGCCTCTGCTGCCATCTTCCCCTGAAAAACTGTGCTTTCTTCTGAGTGAAGGATAGTCTCATCTACCCTGTTGACCAACCAAATCACCCTTAACGTTAGTCTCCTGAAATTCTCATGTGCTATCAAACAGTCACCAAGACCAATCAATTCTACCACTTAGCTCACTCTCTCTCCTTTACTGTCACTTCCCAAGTTCAAGCCTACATGATTGCAATAGTCTTCTTGTTGGTCTCCCTGAGTCTAGTCTTGCTACCTTTAATCCATTCTTTAGGCTTGAAGCTATAGGTTGGTTCGGATATGCTCTAGTTGGCTCTCATTATCTTTAGACCAGCAGCTGCTTAAGGCTTGACTACTGCTCCAATTGTCTCATTCTGCTGCCCAAGCTAAAGGAGTAATGACCATCTTTGAATCTGCTGTAGCCAGAGAGATCATTCTAAAATCCAAAGGTTATCAACCTCTCCTTTGATTAAAATTATTCAGTGGCTCCCTAATGCTCTTAGAAGACAGCCCAAACTTATCATGATGTATTAGTTAGCTATTGTCACAATGATACCATGTAACAAACTATCCCCCAAATCAGATGCTTACAATAACATTCCCTATTCTCATGCTCACGAGTCTATCATTTGGCTGCAACTAAGCTGAACTAGGTTAGAATTCAGGCTCCTCAGCTCCAAGATCCAAGCTGAAGGAGGTATATTAGGCTCAGAACTATATACAGCATAAAGGATCTTCCAATAAAGACCCTGCCTTACCATCCAAGTTCCCAGCACAGAACCTAATCTATAGTAAATGCTCACTAAGTGTTTGTTGAATGACTGAATGAAGCCAGATAAGGTTCACTTTGGGAAAACCAAGAAGTTAATTTCTGTGTCTATAGCCTCCCCTTTATACATGTCATTTTCTCCTCTATAATGTGTCTTGTTTAGGAATCTGGTTCCCTTGTGATCACCTCCCTCTGATCACTACTAAAACTCACTCTCACAAAGGCCATGCACTCAACAATTTACACATTTATAGAAAATATCAGTCTTTTTAACCCTTCCAGATTTATTTGGCATCTGAGCTCTCACTACGGAATCTGTAGCAAGACTTTGACCTCTGCTAAAGTAATTTAAATCACCTAGTAAAAGATTTTAAAAATTAATAAATGGCAAGTTATATTCTGAATAACTAGCTGAATAAATGGCAAGTTATATTCTCCAGGTAAGGTTCATGCAAAAAACAGATTCACCTCCTGTTAGTTTATCATACAGATGTCAGCGCAACCCCTCACAACCATGTTACAAAGTGTTTCACTCAGTTAGGTGCTTTATTTTAAGCCCTCCAGGATGGAAGCTTTCTTTGAATGTACTAAGGATAAAGACAGCTGCCACAGACAACGATCTTCCCATAACACACCAACATTCATGCCAGCCTCCCCCATGATTAATCCTTCAGCCTGTGGTGTACACATGGCTTCTTCCAGTCAGAGCCGAGAATGCCCCTAGAAATAGGTCATCTGAAATAAACATCAACTTCACTTCAAAAAGATTCTATGCCTATGTGGTCATAACCCAAAAAAAGAGTCCTTTGGGGAAACAGGACATGTAAACAGCAGAGCCCAGGCATCTCTTGCATCCTGTTCCTGCCTTCTCAGTGGCAACTTCATAATTGACCTCTCTAAAATCAACAGCTCTCTACTCTCAAAATGGAGTTTGGGCAACATCTTTCGCTTTTTTCCTGATTTCCATTGCCTTAGCCTAGCAACATAATACTCATTTGTAAGAACATGACTTAAGACATGTAAGCAGCAGGCTTGCTCCATCTTCCTGGTAAAATTATAAAACAGCAAACGTAACTAGATGCATCTCTAAGCCAGATTACTGGGGGAGGGATTTGGAAGGTAATGCGTGGGTACAGACAAAACTAATATTTATTGAACAATTTCCATGCACCACTGTTCTATTGTTTTACATACAGGATGTAGCTTAACCCTCATAACACTTATCTGATATCTGTTATTATCTCTCTTTGTAAATAGGAAAGCCAAAGCTCAGAGAGGTTAATTAACTGGCCCTTGGGTCCCACAGCTAGTATTCAGCAAAAATAGAATTAGAACCCAAATCTGACCAATCTCCAAAATCCATGTCCCCAGCACCTGCTACACGTCTCCTTAACTGAGTCTCCTTAATGAGAGAATGAAAGACACGTTTCTGGAATTGTATGGTAAGCAAGGAACTTGTAATGAACCAATCAACAATCTTTCAAATAACAAGTATTTGCTTAAAGCTTCGTAAGTGCTGAGCTTCAGGCTAGTCACTACAGGAGAGACACAGAAGTAGATGATGGGCTTTCTGACCTCCAGTAGATTACAGCCTAGGAGAGGAGGAAAGGATCTTGTATCCAGAAAATGGACAAATGCTCAATTGTGTAGTACAGCTCAGAGATAGGACAGGCCAGAGTAGGCTGAATAAGGAATGGATCAGTCAGGGTTCTACTTGCAAGAAACTAGATTTAAGCAAAAGAATTTAGTTAACAGCTAGTGGGCAAAACCGCAGTGACATATCATTTTATACTCACCGGAATGGCTATGATCAAAATGACAGATAATAACAAAGATTATTTGGTAAAGATGTGGAGAAATTAGAACTTTCACACATTGCAAAATGGTGCAGCCACTCTAGAAAACAGTTTAGCAGTTCCTCAAAAGGTTAATCGTAGTTACCATAGTTACCATACCAGCAATTCCACTCCTAGGAATATACCCAAGAGAAATGAAGATATAACATCTACACAAAAACTTGCACATGAATGTTCATAAAAGCATTATTTATAATAGCCAAAAAGTAGAAACAATTCAAATATCCATCAACAGACGAGTGAATAAATAAAACGTGGGATATACATACAATGGAGTATTATTCAACAATAAAAAGGAATGAACTATCTATACGTGGATTCATCCATTACAACATGGATGAATCTTGAAAATGTAATACCAAGTGAAAAAAGCCAGTCCTCAAAATCACATGTTGTATGATTCCATTTATATGAAATGTCCAGAATAGGGAAATCTATAAACATATAAAATAGATTAGTGGTTGCCTACATCTCAAAGTAGGGGGAGGAATGGAAAGTGACTGATAATGGATATGAGGGTTTTTTTAGAGGAGAAAAATGTTCTAAAATTAGATTGTGGTGATCATTGCACAGTCCTGTGAATTTACTTTAAAACATTTAATTGTACATTTTAAATGGGTGAATTGTATGGTATGTGAATTATATCTCAATAAAACTGTAAAACAAAAACAAAAACTAGTTGGGGGAGTTTCCTAGTGGCCTAGTGGTTAGGATTCTGGGCTTTCACTGCCGTGGCCCAAGTTCAATCCCTGGTCAGGGAACTGAGATCCTGCAAGCCATGTAAAGTGGCTAAAAAAAAAAAAAGAAATTAGTGGGTAGCTTACAGAATCTCTGGGAGACTGCAGAACTAGGTTTAGAGGTTGTGGAGGCAGGAAAAAAAATGCTCCAAATTATTCAGGTAACTGTAATGGCAAATACATCACGACCATTGCTACTGGGGACAGACTATGTTGCTTGCCCAGAGGACACGACCAACACAGAATTCAGCTACGAGGAGCACAGACATTACTGTCTCTGGAAGCCAGTATCTGCCACTGCTGCAGCCCCCAGTGGCCACCAGAATGTATTCTGAATGGTCCCTGCTCTTCTCATGACTAGTTTGGGGTGGGGGCATTTCACTGGGAGAGCCTAGGTCACATGGCCACACCTCATCTACAAAGGAGGCTGGGAAAGTGTGCACCTGGCATTGTCAGGGTTGTAGTGGACAGTGGACAGTGCCTTATAAGGGTGATCCTCCAAACATAGGAAGAAGGTGGCCACGAAGAATGACTAAGGCTGCTACAGAAAGTTTCTCAAATTGGAAATAGCTTTAGCTGGTCTTTGAGGGATGGACAGGATTTGGACCCACTAAAATGAGAAAAACATTGCAGTGAAGGAAATTGCATTAGGTAGGTAGGAATAAAAACCGAGGTTTTTCAGGAGTTCACAAGGTCTTCCTACTGGATGGAAAGGTAAGACATGCAGGCATCTAAAAAATGATACAGGAAGCAGACTGACATCAAGCTCTGAGCTGTGCAGTTGTAGGAACTTCAAAAGTCACTGAAGGTGGGTTATTAGAGGAAACCCTCAAGGTCCAAATCACTGGTCAGAATTTTTTCATAGTCTGGCCACCAGGGGCTTCAGTGACAACTTAGAAGCTAGAACCAACCAATCCCCTGAGTACCAGGGAGGAGGCACCCAGGTGGTTTCTTCACTTCCTTTGTTTTGTCCCCTTGCAAGCCTGGGCAGGAAACTGAGCAGTGGAAACAAGGGCTGCTTTTGAGGTGTATTCAAATGGGGACCATGGTGGCAGTTTGGGGGTGGGACATGTTATTTCTGGTTTAATCTGTTGAGACTTTTTTGCCAAATAATTTCTTTTTCTCCCTGTGTCTCCTGTGAACACAGGATAGATTGATCCCTTTCTCAGACCATCCCACATCATTTCTTTCTATTTTTGAGTTCTGTTTAGAACTCTAAATCTTTGTTGCATCTGGGTATGAGATGATGTAGAGCAGTCTGGAAGAGGGTCTGGCCCTTTCAGCATAGTTCATTTTATTTTTATGCTCCCTTTCTATCTGGCTTTTCTTAATAGCTTTGAGATGAATTTCCTTTCAGCCTTGCTCTGGCCTTGTGAAAGCAAGGAGTTGAGTTATTAGGCACAATAGGAACATTTATTTATCTGACTTTCATCAAGATAAATAAAAATTTATATAAAATCTTAGCACACAGATACACCAGAAATACATCTACGCGTGGAACAACTCCTACGGA
>NW_020837956.1:4571601-4575591 GCF_003676395.1 Aethalodelphis obliquidens
AAAGTGAGAGAGTGGCATGGACATATATACACTACCAAATATAAAATAGATAGCTAGTGGGAAGCAGCCGCATAACACAGAGAGATCAGCTTGGTGCTTTGTGACCACCTAGAGGGGTGGGATAGGGAGGGTGGGAGGGAGGGAGACGCAAGAGGGAAGAGATATGGGGATATATGTATATGTATAACTGATTCACTTTGTTATAAAGCAGAAACTAACACACCATTGTAAAGCAATTATACTCCAATAAAGATGTTAAAAACAAAAAAAATCTTAGCACATCAAAAAATCCCAATATATAAGAAATAAGTATGGTTTACTTAATGGTTTTGCAAAACTTTGTTGTAAAATCTCAACATGGTAAATTAACTTGCTAAATAGTATCTTAGCCTGAAATCCCTGATAGCACTATGGAGCAAATGGAAGAGGTGAATTTTAAGAAAGTCTCACCGTGGAGCTTTAAAAAAAAAAAATCACCACATCAGCGATATCATACATAAAAAGCGGGGATCATGGATTCATCATCAGTAAATTCAATAGCAGCCAGAGCACCATTTGCTAGAAATTCACTTTGAGTCTGAATTATTTTAAATAAGGCATCACACATAAGAGTAAGAAAGAAAAAATTCCCAGCTCAGTTTCCATTAATTTCCCAGCCAGTAACTTTGAAATAGTGTAGAATTTATAGGTCAGCAGCAAAAGCTCACTCAACCAGGGAGAAAATGGGCCATTTCTCTTTGGTATCCAACTGAAGACCCCACTTAGGAGCTATTTCCTGATTCTTAAAAAGTCTTTTAACTGTATCATTTCTTGATTTAAACTGGCCTGAAGTGGCTCCCCATGATACAGGGAAATGTGAGTGAAGTGAGTTTTCCCTGCGTTACAAGGGTATTATCCAGGTCTCCAAATATGGCAGCCTGCCCAGATTAGTGTTAAAGACTGTCACACCAGCTGAGATGAAGACACAAGACACAAACGCTGGCTTTTGTCATTGGCAAGTTAGAAACGCTGAGCAACTGGAAGAGGGAAATGTGTCTGTCTTTTGCAGCCCATTAGAGGGGTTTGCCTGCCTATTCTGCCTACTCCTTAGAACAGGGCCTTTCACTGGGGCTGGGGATTCAGGACAGCCATTTGGCTGGTTCTCACATTCATGAAGAGCTTCAACTACAGATGTTTGATGTTCTCATCAAAGGAGGTCATCCATCCAGTCCCTGAGATGCACAGTGACCAGAAAAGGAAGACGTTCATCGTAAAACTTTCATCTACCACATGTCCTGCCTGTGGTGCACTGTACATTAATGTTTCAAATATTATTATTATGTGAATAATACATTTAACATAAACAGCATTTAAAACAATTTTTGAAACCCAGTTTTGGAATTTTTCTTTTATTTTATATATACCAAGAGCCTCAAAAAATAAATAAATAAACGAACAAAAGGGAGAGAGAAATGTCCTGGAGCCTCTCTAAGCTTCTGAGAGACCCTGCCTAGAAGGCTATGTTTATCTTGTTAACGACAATATCCTATACATTTGACTCCATTTTATTTGTTTCAATTGTTAATCGATCTTCAGGACCTTAAGTTTTAGAGATTATAAAGGCAGGTAAATGAAAATAATAGTTACTATTCAGTGAGCACCAACTACATACTGGCCACTGTACTGGACTTTTTCTGTTATTTTCTTTAATCCACAGCAGCATTCAGGTAACAATTATTATCTCCATTTTACCTGTACGTGAACTGAGGCTCAGAGAATTGGCATTTTCCTAAAATCACCCAGATGATAAAAAAGAACCACATTTGAACCCAGGTCTTTTTATCTTCAAAGGCCATGTTCTTAGCCACTACTCAAAGATCATTTAAATGACAGTTACTAGTTTTATAGGAAAACTAAAAGATACAACCATACACTCCAGAGAACATCTTCTCCCTTAGTAAGTACTAGATGAATATTGTCAAATTCTACTCTTTGGCCTCCCTTTTCTAGACCTCATGCTGACCAGGTCCCATCTATCAGATCAGTCTTCCTTTGAACAGATAACTGCAATACAGCTAAATAGGCTTCGACTTTAGATTTTTGGGTTCTCCTGAGGTTAGACCCTGACTTAGATTTGGATAGTTCAGAAACTTTTCGGCAACCATTCATAGATCACTGTCAGAGTGATAGTCTTATTCCCAAAGGATAACCTTATATTTAAGCCTTGGACTACCTTGCTTTTCCTCCATGTACCCAATAATGTCCTTTTCGGGAAAGAACTACCAATGCTCAGATATTCACTAGCCTAGTTATAGGACATCTCTTATTTTTAATAAATAATTGCAGCATTTTAATAGATAAGATATGTACATGGAAGAACATTCAAAAAGGGCAAAAGGATTTGTAATGAAAGTAAGTCTTCCACCCACCTACCCACGCACATCCTACTTCTCTACTTAGAGGCAACCCAACCAACCACTATCTTTAAGAGATATTCCATGAAAACATAAGCATTGAATATATCCATTTAAATATCAGTATCCCGCCCTGCAAATTACATTTTTTTAAATAAATTTATTTATTTTATTTATTTATTTTTGGCTGCATTGAGTCTTTGTTGCTGTGAGCAGGCTTTCTCTAGTTGTGGCAAGCGGAGGCTACTCTTAATTGCGGTGCACAGGTTTCTCACTGCAGTGACTTCTCTTGTTGAGGAGCACAAGCTCTAGGTGCACGGGCTTCAGTAGTTGTGGCACGCGGGCTCTAGAGCACAGGCTCAGTAGTTGTGGCGCACGGGCTTAGTTGCTCTGCAGCATGTGGGATCTTCCCAGGCCAGGGCCCGAACCCGCATCCCCTGCATCGGCAGGCGGACTCCCAACCACTGCGCCACCAAGGAAGCCCTGAACATTACATTTTTAATGATGTGTCTTTAAGATGGTTTCATATCTGCATAGAGCTGCTTTCTTGTTTTTACGGCTGCACAGTACTTAACCAGTCCATTTTGATAGACAGGTTGCTTCCAACATTTTGCTATTAGAAAAAATACTACAGTGAATGTCTTTCTACTTGTAACAATTTACAAATTTGACATATCTATATGATTAACTTCTAGAAATGAAGTTGTTGTGTCTAATTTAATCTGCCCTTTCTAGAAGTTGTACCAATTTACACTTGCACCATCAATTTCCTGCTTCCTAATATCTTCACCTACACAAGGTGTTAAAAAACTTTTGGATCTTTGCCAATCTGATTGTCAGTTTTAATTTGTGTTTCTCTTATTTTAAAGGTGATTGAACAACTTTTCATATGTTCACAAGTCGTCTGTATTTCTTTTTCTATAAATTATCTGTTAATACCCTTTGCCTATTTTTCTATTAGGCTATTGATCCTTTTTCTTATTAATGTGTAGGAACTCTTTTTATATTAAGGAAATAAACTCTGTGGGATATGTGTTATAAACAGCTTTTTTCTCAATTTGTCGCTTGTCTTTTGACTTTATTATTTCTTTGCAAGCAGAATTTTTTTTCATTTTTATTCATTAAAACGTAGCAATTCTTTCTTCTATAGCCTCTGGGATTTGTATCAAACTTAAAAAGCCTTTTCCCACATTGATATTGTATAGGAATTCTCCTATGTATTTTATGACTTCATTTTTCATGTTTCAATCTTTGACCCATCTGGAACATACTGCATGCAAGGAGCAAGGTAGTGATTCAGTTTGATTTCAGCATTCCAAATGGCTGCCAAGTGTCCCTGAAACCATTTTGCATTTCATCTTTTCTAGATAATGCTTGGGAACACACTAAGAAACCTGGAAATTGGTGTTACCTTCAGTCTTAGATCCCTTGGAAAACCCGTCCCACATAGTACGTGGACAGCATAATCACTACTGCCCTTAAGAAGTAATCTGGCATAAGTAGAATGTATCTGAATGAGAAGCAGGACAACTGAAATTAGTCCAATTCTGGGCAAACAAGTTTTGCGAGGCCTAAAGCATACAAATTTGGGGAGGGG